>NW_009913194.1:16992-34727 GCF_000696875.1 Nestor notabilis
AGGAAACATGATTTCTTTCTCTCTGTGTTTGCAAATATGTTAATTTTCACCCTCTTGTGTATGCAGCATCCCTATTAAAATGATGTCTTACTGCATAATGGTCAACCTCAGTGAGAGGGAATGAGGTTCAGAGAGTTTCAGAAGTGGAGGTAATTAAACTGCTGTTGAATAGCAAAGACTTCCATCTTGTAATCAGAGAAGAAATCTCCAGAGTAAGCAGAGAATATCTGATACATGAAGAAAAACACAGGATCAGAGTCTTCAAAATATTGATTCTAGGTGTCTGGAGGTTTGACTGAAATCACCACTGACTTATGACCACAGGACACAAGGTAAGTACCGTATGTGTTGTACTCCTAAGCCTATTAGGTCCTTTGGAAAATCTCTCCCCCAGGACCTGACTTGCAGCTTCAATTAGAAAAATCTGAGTCAATTCTATTCTTCAAAGCAGATGAGACATGATAAGAAGAAAGTTACATATTCCACAGTAAGAATTGCAGTTTGCTTATAGGTTATGGTGAATATTGAGTTTTGCTCCATGATCACCAGGATGGAGTCAAGCTGCAGAAGGCTCCCATGAGAACAGGGGCATCTTGCAGTGATGCAGAGCAGCTGTGCTCCTAACCCATGAGTGACGGGTAATGATTTCTTGTATTTCCAACATTTGCATTTGGATTTTTACAAGAAAAACTTCCCAGAAGGCAGTGGTGGGGACCCGGAATATGGACAAATACAGCCACTTGTGCCCGTTTAGAAGGATTTATGTTACAGCTAAGTATCTGACAGCATAAATAAATCCAGAGGATATATCTGTGTTTATGTGTGCACTTTTCAAGAGCAGAACATGGCGTACAAGCTGCTCCTCCTCCTTTGCTCCTGCAATCTTTTTCTTTGAAAAATGAAAGCCTTCGTATTACTACAAGGCTGGTAAAATTAATTCCCCAGTATGTTACAATAATTTATATTAGATATAACTATTTATTTTCCATAGCCTCTGTTTACCATATGTGAAAGGGTTTTGTTTGGGGATTTTTTCCCTAATTTTTAATTTTATATTATTTAATTTTATTCTGAAAGCTGTAGTCTAGTTGGTGAAGGTCTGGGCTTGTGTTTTACAAGAATTTAATACAAGTGGATGAGGAGTGGCTCACTGCAGGATGAGGAGTCAGCTTTGTCTTACAGCGCAAAGCATGCTGAAGATGCAGACAACTGCCAAAAGAAATAGTGTTTACCCTATCCGGGGGAACAGGGAACTTAGTGGCTGCTCCTGAGGATTAGAAATTGTAATCAACCTGCATTGCTATTTTTGTGCTTGCAAGGGCTCATCATTTCATTGTCTTAATGATCACAAGCACTTTGGCAGACTGGAGGTTGAAGCCAGAAGAAATTCAAAGGCTGAACCCTAAATAGGTGGTTCATTTCAGTAGACAATATATCAGTAGATAAACTACATGATCTCCCTGCATTTAATCCCTTTGCAATTCTGTGGGAGGCCACTAACATAGATAAAAAAAAATATCCTATGTGCCAGTTTTGTTTCTGGCATGTTGCATTAATTTCCCTGTGCACATGACAGCTCTTGTTATTATGAACTCTAGGCTGTCCTTGGCATTTTGTACTACACTAAAAAGTGCTCTTGAATTTAGGTATGCATCTGCATTTTTTTTCCTAGCATTTAGTGTGACCTGTAAGGGAGAAAATTAATTTTTTCTTCGTAGACAGAGAACTTAGGTCAAAATTTACCTTTCCAAAGGGTCTGCAGTGAGTGTATCTGCTCTGAAGGAGAGTCATTGCTTATAATGATGGAACACAAATTAACAAGTTGCTTCCATGCAATTCTTATAGGTTATTCTGTCCTCAGCAACTGCCCTGGATTGATAGGATGAGTTTGACAGGACATGAATCTCCGTAAAACTTTTCACTAAGATTTTTTTTTCCTTCTGTAACTTATACCAATGTTTTCAATGTTGACTTTGCTGACAGCACAAGACAATGTAATTGTCTAGCAGTAAGGCATCAGGAAAGATTAGTTAGGTGATTATCTTCAGTCCTTGCTGTGAGACCATTTAATTTTTGTCATCAACTCTTTGGGGATTCTTCTGTGAGGAACAAATCCTGCCACATCCCACTGCAGCTAGGATCTAATTAGCACACACACCCTGATAGTACATCTGTGGAGACCCAGGCATTGCCACAAGCTCAGAGACAAGACGCAGTAAAATCAAAGGTAGCTAATCAATTAGTTTAAAACCTTTGACACACACTTCACTCTGAAGTACAACAGTACTTCTCAATCCCATTAGCTGGCCACAGAGAGGAGAACTCTGACATCAAAATGATTTAAAAATGTGAAGAACACTTCTGACACCCAAAAGGAGCAAGTAAGAAAGCATAAATGTTTTATTCACATGCTGTAGTCCTTCACAGGGACATGAAAAAAATGAAGGGCAAGTCATTTATCTCTCTCTAGCCCATTTTGATCTGGCATACCTCTTCCTTTTTTAATTCTAAGTAGTTTTCTTGCTGCACAACAGGCTGTGGAAGTCATGTTTGTAGTGAATGAAAGTTGGTAAGGGAGAATATCTGGTGCATGTCACCTATCCAACTAAATAGCATTAATGATGTTACAGAGCTAGCGTGACACACTCAGGCTCTGTAGTGCTGCAAGGCTCAGTTGCTACAGTCCATTTGGAGAGCTGCTGTAACCTGTGAACAGCCGCTGCACAATAAAGCTCCCACCACTGCAACAGCCTGCAAACAGCTTGGGTGGATAGCTCAAAACCTGCACCAGATATGAGATGCATGTTTCATGTTTCACATTTCTTCCAGGTGGAATCATCTGCTGACCTTTTCTCATCCCTTCTGTTGATTGGCCATGGTCAGAGAACAGATGTTTATCATCATCAGTGATACTGACTGATCTCAGACCTTGCTTGGCAAATGCTGAGGTGTGTGTTTGAGTTCTGGCACTTGTTGTGCTTGACCTACTATGCTTTGAGGGTGGAAATCCTCCATCTGTAGGACTTCTGCCAAAGGAACTTGCAGACTGTGGGAGAATAGGAATTTTGTAAACGTTGGCAAAAAACTTTTTTGCAGATTTTTAAGATGGGCTTGTGCCCATCTTAATTCTGGAGTTCTCCCAAGGATATTGGGAAACATGATGTCTATTTTTTGCTGATAGAAAATTTCTCTCTCATTTATATATTCATATGTTCTGGGCATCCCTACAGTAAGCGCTTGTCTGTCACTTTCTCAACATGGCAGGTTCCTCAGCTCCAGTTCCTGCTCTAGTTTTACTTGGTTCTGTCCCCAGAAATAAACCAGCCCCTACCACAGGTGTATCAGGAGGAAAAAGCAGGAGCCTTAAAGACTCACAATCTCTAATTGTCTGAAGACAGAACAGCTCACTGGCAGCATTATCACTGCTAGCTCCAACAGCACCCACTTGCTTTCTACATTACCCACCAATATTCTATTACACGCTTGCTTCCCAGCGCAGCAGTGCAAGCCTGAGAACACTGTGCTATTATTGTTCAGTAATGCTGTATGGAAATGTTATTTGCCTGGTTGTCCAGACTTGTTTTTGAAAAATTACTTTACTGGGGTGTTAACTTCATCAGCCTTTATTAGCGCAGGTCTGGGGATCCCAGAAGAAGGAGGGACAGCAATGCTGCAGATGATGAAGAACATAGGAAGCAGAAAGCTGCTTTGTTTTAATGAATTTATTTAGAAGACAGTAACAATATTTTTTGCACTTTGCCCTGTGGCTTTTCCTGCAGGGATATCATCTTGAAAGTGTATTCAAAGCAAAAAAATGAAAAAATTCAGACACTAGAGAAATTGCCTTCTGCACCATGCTTTATAGCTCCAGCGAGAGATATGGAATGTAAACTAGTAGTTGGTTTAAGACCATGGTTAAGAAGTACCAAGATGATTACGTAACAAGATGCTATCTTATTTCTGGATCTCCTCACCAGAAACGCTTTGCAATGAATCTGGTAATAAAAGAAGAGGTTCCCCATAAGCACCTTGCTCAGTTTGATAGCTAGAAGCTAAGCATCTATTCTGAGCTCTTCTACTCAGTGTGGAGAGACATAGACTGTCGGCAGCCTTTCATTCTGTGCTAAAGCAGGCATCTAAGACATCATAATTTGAGGTATGCATTTCTCCCTATTGAGTATGAAGGAAGAAATGAGCACCAGCTCAGGGGAAGACAAATGAACTGTTTGATAGCTAAAGCTTAATAAGGCAAAGCCACTTCATGTACCTGGTTATCCCTAAAATCATTGGAAATATTCCCAGGACTCCCTCCTCAGATTAATTTATTTCCCTCTCACTCTGAATTCTGTACATTGTACATTGGGGAGTTCTTAATCTTTTATTTTTAAATAGATACTTAACTACCCATTTCCATTATGACAGATTCACTAAAATTAGAAAGCAGCAAGGCTCCTCTTCCTTTTTCTCCCTCTCTTTCACTCAATCTCCCTTCCCTTAGGCATAATCAATTCCTTCTGCAGAAATGGAAACAGCCTGGGAATACATTCAGGTTCTGCTAATGATAGCTGGCAAGAGCTGTGGGATTCACCATAGCATGTCCCAACTAGTTGCGATGTGTATATGGCACACACTACGATTTCACAGCTAACAGCTAGCACAGAGAAAAAAGGTATTTTAAAATGAAGGTGGAACCACCTTAAATTAGTACCTGATTGAATATACTTCTTGACTGACTCACACATGGATTCAATTTAGAGGTAGCTTCAGGATAGTCTTCCTGCAATTCTCATTTCCTTACAAGACTTGTTTTGCATGCCAGATCTTAGCTCTTTTTAAATGTGGACCCTATCCCTCTGAGGAGAGAGGAGATAGAAAGGGAGGTGGAGGGAAGGAAGGGAAGGGGAGCAGGAAGAAAGGAAGAAAGGAAAGAGGGAGAAGAAGGAAGGGAGGGAAAACACAGAAACACAGAGCAAAATGAGTAGCAGAACTCTAATACTCTGTTAGATTAAGGGTCCAGTTAGCTGACCAGAAGCTGCTGCTTTGAGAAGGACTGTAAGAATTAGGGTAATATTAAGTGATCCTTTCTCTGACATCAACTACTTTCAACTGTCAGCAGTTTAGTGACATCATGAAACCAGGCTTGGATTTGTGCTGCCATATTTAGCTCTTCCCCATGAAGAGATGTAATATTTCTTCTTTTTTAATCCTGTTACCTTTTGCATTTTCAATTCCGTTCAAAGTCTCCAGACATGATTGAAAATGATGCAACCTGCACAAGGAACACTGCAACACACCTCGAATTGTCACTAGGATTTCATAAATGTCTGCAAACCCCTACACTCCTCCTCCTTCTCTGATCACCTGCTAGGGTGACTTGTCAAATCCCATCTTACTGAGTATCTCTGTGAGAATTTGTTGAGATGGATGCAAGTGTCATACATTCTTCTGAGCTTCCATGTTGCAGCATCACACATCAGGCGCTCTTTCGTTCACAGCTCAAGGCTTAACTATAGTACTATGATTAAATTCTAGAGAGCATGGAAGTGTGAGCGTTGTGGGTATACATGGCCATTCTTTAGTCCAAAAAAGCACTTGTCTCTAAAAAAGTTATTCAGCCAAATGATGCACATTTAGATACTCTGCTGATTGTTCATTTTACATATTTCAAAGGCTTATGCATATAGCTAGCTCTACAGCCACATGGAAATTAGATGTCTACCTTTATGAGCACTCAGCAAAGAAGTCTGAGTCCTGGAGGACATGCCTGCTAACTAGCTCCTCTCATTCAAAGCTGTAGTGCAGAGCTGGCACAGTATATGCCCAAAGGAACATTTTGAGTGTGATCTTCCCATTCTATGTGGTTTTAATTTTCAAGACTTTTTTAAAAAATTAAAGGCAGTCTTCAACATTTACTGAACCAGTTATTTACGATAGCTTGTTTGGCTTCTGTGTCTCTTCTGTAGGCAAAACTGAAACGTGCTGTGAATGCTTTTCCAGTGTGTGGATGTCACGATTACTGGTAATTTACAACTGGCAAACAAAACCTCAGAAATGTGTCAGCTCTTTGTTAGGTTTTGTAAACGTATAATTAGACAGAAAAAATAATAAAAGTGGATCTCAATACTTCACGAAATACATACCAGATTAAAAAAACACATCCTATATTTTACCATGCTGGTCTTTATGATTGAGTTAAACATTGTTGTCGTAAGGGTACTTTATTGACCCTACTTACACTGGTCTGAAGCTACAAGTCAGAGCTGACTTTCTAATTTTCCATTCTACTAATGCACCAGAGGTACTGATTTCTAATTGCTATGATTACTCCTTTCTTAGTTAACCACATCCATACCCTTTACCAATTTACATTTTATAAATCACAAAGGCACTTGGGACATATTTTTTTATTACTTTGTTTCCTCTGGTCATAATACGCACTTAATATAATATTTCTTAATACAAGATTGTGTTTTCAACTGTGAGTTCAAGCTAACTTGATACTCCTAAAAAGATCAATCCATTCCAATTAACAGTAAGGAAAGTCTCTCAATGATTTCTCTCTGCAGGGAAACAGGTTTGGGACTGTCTTATTTCTTCTCCTCATCTCTATTAAATTGAATAAATTTCACAAATGCTGTTCTGCTAGTCACTTCAGAGCATTTGCACAAAGGAGTCTGTTCTGCCTAGTCTGCCACTGTTTAAAGTACACACATGCTCTTTTTTCTCTACATTGCATGTATAGTGTCTCAATTAGATTTCTTTTTTTCTGACAGTATTGGAAATCAGTGGGATTACCTCCTCACACTGAAAAGCTATGCAGTTAACCAATACAGGAATTCAAGAAACATGGATTTTTTCAGCTTCATCATTAAATTTCTGTGTCATCTTGATTGTCTCTTAACCCATTTTGCCTCCTTGTTCTTTGACGTTTCATTTCCCTTCATGCCCAGCTATTCAGAACTTATCTTGCACCATAGAAGTCAGTGGTAGTTTTGCTATTGGCTTTAAAAGAAAACTCTAGTTTTGTTGTTGTTTTGGAAGAAACTCTTCATGTTTGATTTTTTTTCTCCCTCATTGAAATGGTTCTTTATTAATAAGAATAATAAAAAAACCTAAGCTACATGAAAATGAGTTCCAAACAGAGGCTTAGTGCATCTGTTTTACTGAAGTTGTGACATTCCACTTACACTTGGTTTTTTGCTCGCTCTCAAGAAGTCATCATTTCAAGAGCTATTTCAATATTAAAGAAAAAATTTCCTGAGATAAGGCTGTTTCATCAGGCCAGAAATATTTGATTCTTCTGTTAGTAGATGAAATCTCTTTCAAATTGATGTATTTTCTTCAAAGGTCTTCAACAGCTTTTCAGCAACATTTCCTTCTCTGACAGTCAGTTGATGGGACTTGCAGAACTATCCACAACACACGTTCTCACTTAACAATGATTTTGCTTCGGGTCCATAATGCTCCATTGACAAAAACTAAGATACACTTTAGGCAGTGAGCATAAATTTGTCTAAAATTCTTCCTGCATCTGTGTCTTCCTCTGGGAGAAGGGAATCGGTTGGTCCAGGGTGGTTGCAAGTTTTTAGTCCCCTCCCTCCCCTCTCTCCTGCCAGGAAAGGGGAAAGAAAGAAGCCTGAAATCCATTCAGATTTTATATACCTTGGCGATTCAATTCTGGCAGTATCAATGGCTTAGGGATGGCTAAATAAAGTGGAGTCATCACTAAGCAGAGCTGTGCTCCTACCCTAACACCATTCAAAGCACAGTTAAGTGTTCCATTCTTGCCTTTAGTTGTCTGAGAGAATGCAAAGCAATTTCCAACTGTAGGAAACATTTTTATCATCAAATGCCTTTTTCCCCTTTATGTTAATTTTAAAATAATTTATGTTTTTAATGAGGTTCAACAGTGGTTCTGAGTAAAGCTGCAGTTTTTGCAAGATCTGGATTTTTGTGTATTTTCATCACCAAACCACAGGCTTGATGGCTGAATTGAACTCTCCTCCCCACAGCATTGTTCTTGCCACATGACAATTCATGTGATTTTTTCATTACATGCTATTTCTGGCTCTTAATCTGGCCTGCAAAAAAGGTAACAGATTTTCTCTTATTTCTATACACATCTGTCTTTATCATCTTAATAAAAATATTCTCTAAGTCTAGGGCCAGGGACTAATCATTCAAAAGTCTTAGAAGTTACCTATTTGACAAGAATTCTGTTTGCAAAACCTTAATTCGTTTATATACATATTTAAGGCTAGCAATTCTGAAGTGATCTTGTGTCAAGCCTAAGAATGTCCTGTTGTAATATGAACCAAACTTCTAACTGCATGCAAGAATCAGTTCAAGCTTACTGGTATTACCTTATCTGTTTTTCTTTTCTGGCCCATTCTCTAGTATCCACAGCATAAGTCATCTAAGTTTCCCCTTTTCAAATCAGAGCTGTTACCTAGTATCATCTTTGGCTGTAAACGTCCTTTTAAAATTTTCATCTCATATGCACTGTTTGTGTCTCTTGTACACAGAAAAAAAATTAAGTGTCATTAACAGTTGTACAGAACTTATATTATAGTTGATCAATGCTGTTGGAAGTATTCTTTCTTGGTGCACATTTGGTGCCCAGAGAAGCTGTGGCTGCCTCATCCCAGGGACTTAGAGCAACCTGGTCTAGTGGAAGGCGTCCCTGCCTGTGGCAGGTGGTTGGAACTGGATGAGCTTTAAGGTCCTTTCCAACCCAAACCACTCTAAGATTCTATGATTCTACAATTTTATTGCCTTTAATTCTGCCATTCCTAAAGTTCTGCTTCTGCCCCTTTTCTTCCTGTATAAATTCTGGTACTTTTTACCATCTTGATTATATTATTCTTCCACAATTTCTTCATTCCAGTGTGTTTTCTATTTTTAATTCTGACTTTTATTACCTCCAAGGCTATCAAGGTTTTCTATAATGTAGGCATGCACAAGATAAAACTTCTTCAACAGTTTTGGATTATAATGTTTTCCTGTTTAAATATGATCTTCTAGCTCATTTAGCCCATTACTGTTTTGAGTTTTCTAAAGCCACCCATCAGAAGTACCAAATAGTTGTTCTCTGTTTGTTTAAACTTACTTTTGCAAATATATTCAGGCCAAGACCAGTTGCATCTGAAAATCATCCACCCATAAGTATTGAGATTGGTATCTACTTATTTGTCAAGACAAGGCCTAATATAGAATTTCCCCCTGAAACCAATACCTCTTGAGCTAGGAAAAATTTTTCCAGGGATGCTTTCTGTATCGGCAGTAGCCATGTGACATAATCCATTTCAGCTGAAGTTTCCTATACAAAAGAAGACTTTTTTCTACACTTTCTAGTTAAGTATTATAGATCCTTGAAGAGCTGGCTGTGCATTTCTGTGTTGTAAAATAGATAGCCATACCAGACACCAGTTTACAGCCCATCTTGTATGTGAAGCATAAAAGGACTGGTTCAGAAGCATTTGAGATAATTTGCCTCAGAGCTGACTCAGAAAGCACAAGTAGCTTGCCACATCTGAGGAGGTATCTGGAATTCAGCACATGGTGCCAGGGAAGGGCTGACCAGGGTTTAACCTTACAGGCTCTCTACCCTCTAGTAGAATAATGGACTCATAGAATCACAGAATCAACGGGGTTGGAAAAGACATTTAAGATCATCAAGTCCAACCATTGCTCCAGCACTGCCAACACCACCACTAAAACCATGTCACTGAAGGCCTTATCTACACAGTTTGTGAACACTTCCAGGGACAGTGATTCCACCACTGTCCTGTGCAGCCTGTTCCAATGCCTGAGCACCCTCTTGGGGAAGAAATTGTTCCTAATATCCAGTCTGAACCTACCCTGGCGCAGCTTGAGGCTGTTTCTTCTTGTCCTGTCACTTGTTCCCTGGGAGCAGAGACCAGCCACCTCCTGGCTCCATCCTCCTCTCAGGTAGTTACAGAGAGCGATAAGGTCCCCCCTGAGCCTTCTCTTCTCCAGACTAAACCCCCTCCAGGTCCCTCAGCCGTTCCTCATCACACTTGTGCTCCAGGCCCTTCACCAGCTCCATTGCCCTTCTCTGGACCCGCTCCAGCACCTCAATGTCTCTCTTGCAGTGAGGGGCCCAGAACTGAACACAGGATTTGAGGTGCAGCCTCACCAGTGCCCAGTGCAGGGGGATGATCACTGCCCTGGCCCTGCTGGCCACACTAGTGCTGACACAGGCCAGGATGCCATTGGCCTTCTTGGCTGCCTGGGCACAAGCTGGCTCATGTTCAGCTCCATCAGTCAGCATCCCCAGGTCCTTTTCCACTGAACAGCTTTACAGCCACTCTTCAACACTCTTCCCAACTTGGAGTCATCCACAAATTTACTGAGAGTGCCCTCGATCCCCTCATCCAGATTGTTAATAAAGATCTGGATAATCTTAAACAACACTAGCCCCAGTACCAAGCCTTGGGGAACACCACTAGTGACCAGCTGCCAACTAGATGTGACACCATTCACCATTACTTTTTTGGGCTCAGCCATCCAGAGAACATTTCTGTCCCTCTACTGTCTAGACCACAGGCACAGCAAGGCAGTGGCATGTTGTCCAAGCTGCTTTCTGGCACCAGAGCAGGGTGAAAATCTTTGTGTACAGAGCTCCAGGCAGTGGCCAAGCAGGGTGGACATATTCTGGATAATCAAGGACAAAGCTGTTTGGCAAAGCACTGTTTTTACATAAGCGCTATTATTGTTTCTATACAGACAGCAAAGCAGAGCCAGGAACTGCCCGATAGCAGCCAGGAGACTGCAGAGTCATGGAAGAAGCTCATGCTCCTAACTTTCCACTGAGTAAAGGAGACCATGGTATCATGGTTTGGAGTACAGCTATAGGATACTTTACATCTCAGGTTGTAAGGCTGAGACGTATCACCAAAGCCTCTGTTGTATTGCAGCTCTACCAACAGCATTCCACTCCTCCAGATCATGTCAGACACAAGCCTGCTGTCCAGAAAGGTGCTGAGGACTAGGAATGACCTGCAGCCACACATCTTGCAAAGATCTACCACCATTTGCCCACACATTTAAGTTCCCTTTTTTATGGACAGAACTCTTTTAAATCCTGGCTTTTGCATTTTGCTCCTTTAATTTGCATCAGTTAACAGCATGAATTAAGCAAAGCTTAAGCTATGACTGATCGACTAAGAGTCGAAGGACAGAGGAAATACTGTCAACTCCATTTCATATCTAATACATGTTTCTAATCATGCAAGAAGATCCTACATCCAGTATCAGGTTCTGACATCTTCACATTGTTTGACATTTAGTTATGTTGTTTCAAGGAAGAAAAAATACCTACAGGATATGTGAAAAGCAGTCATGGAGAAGCTGATACATACTATCAGATAAACCAGAAATAACCATCCCATGTACACATACACAAACAAAACAAGTTTAACTATACACACAGAAAACATCGTAAAGCTTCCTCCTTGTGCAATATCCAAGGCAAAACCACCCTGAATTTCCCCAAAAATAATTCCATTAGTTGAGAACAAACAATCGGAGCACACCAGCTCTTACAGAAGCAAAAGAAAGGAAAATTTCAGCCTTTAGTAAAAAAGATAAAAAATGTTGTGATTAGCATAACAATATCATTGTTCCTTGTATTAATCTGTAAATTTGCATTTAAACAAGTTAAATACTGTAGGACATTTCTCTGCTGTTTAAGAGTTCTAAATAAAATTGTCAGCTACTTTAATTTGTAGCTAATATTTTGGAGTTTGTTTTTTGGGGTTTTTTTGTTGTTGTTGTTTTTTGTTTGGTTTTTTTAAGTGGAAAAAAAGTCCATGCATGTATTATCTTGTTTAAGCTTATAATCAGCAACCTACTGTGACTTCGAATTAATTTAGTTTCTATTTTTTATTTTTTTTGCTCTGAGGGCGTGACGCAGAGGCTGGTGTAGAATCCGAATTCAACAAGGGGCATAGACTCACAAGCAGCTTGTACCTTGCTATTGCCCTGCGATGGTCTTCACAGTGCAGTGGCTCCTTAAATGAATAGTGTAGCAGAAGAGATACAAAGCATGACAAATTTAAGTTCTGCTGTCATCATTAGGATAGCAATCTACAGCAGAATCATTAACAACACTTCTCTGTCACAGGGCATTTTTCTCTTAGCTGTGGTATGATCTTCCTAAAATGTTCTGCCTCCCAGCTAAAGGCAACGGGCTAAGGATCCAGATGAGGACCTGCAGTATCATAAACCAATTTTTCAAGCAGGATGGAGGAAACCACCCACCAGTCTGTGACCCAGGCCCTGCCACACACCTAACACACACCACATCCTCTGCCTTAGCTTCTTTTCATTTCACTTTGGCATATCTGCCTAGCAGTGTCCTCAGGACAGGGATCACCCTGACACCAAGTGCATGCTGCCCTTCCCATGCAGCACTGTGGAGACCAAACGAGCCATCCTTCTTCTAGCCCTATCTCAGGCAAATGCTGGAAATAGAAGGCAGGCTGCTTCTCCAGACTAAGATCCTTTTCTCCAGGCTACTCTGGAGGTGAATTTATCCCTATTCTTACCTGTTACTTTACCTTTTTCACCCTGTAACAAAAGCAATACTATAATTTCTGCTTTAGAAAACACAAGGTTGCTTCCTGGGGTGGTACTTAGTGTGTTTTACAGATTATAAAGCCACTGCAATGCCTGAATTTTCCCAAGCACTAACCATAACTACAAACCAGTTTCTTGCCTTTGAGTTCTACTTTTTTAAGCCAGGAACCATCAGAAGTTTCACCCACAATGATCAAGACTATATTGCTTGCAGGACTGCAGCTTTTTACAGGAAGGGAGCTGTGTTTAAGAGCATGATCACTAGAAAGTGCATAAATTACCTGATTTAATCAGACTTGTGAAGGCAGTGTTGTGGTTTATTAATCAAAATAATGATAAATCAATCCAATGTAGACTTTTGATAGCTCTGCACCAACTTATCAATTAGTCTGTTTCCACAGGCATCCCACTATGCAGCTTTTGGTTTGATTTTCCATTCATATTGTTAACATCTTCAGTGTGCCCTTGAGTACAGAAAAGCCAGAGAGACTTGGCATCTTCTAGTAAGACCCAGGTGCTTTAATAACTATTACTCCACTTAGTCAACACTTCAGAGCTTTCAGGTTTGATTTTAATTACAGGAGCTGTGACATTTTTAGTAACTTTTAAGCAACTGCCTTACTTCACAGTCATGATGCTCTGATTACAAAAGACTGGGAGGACAAGACCTGTGCAACACCGTTTCAAGATAACTGTACTAGGAAGCGCCTAGTTTTGTTTATTTCAGGCTTCTTTGTCAGAATGATGTACAAACTTACATGTGCACAACAGTGCAAGCCTTACAATGTTGTTTTTGAGTCATCACTGAGCAAACAGAAAGAAATCCTCCTAAAAAAGCAGAATTATACTTTGTGTTAAAAGCTTGCAGGGTATATGTGTGAGGTGTGGGAATGAATTTCATGCTGTTTGATGCTATCAGGACAGACAAAGCACCTTTAGTCATTTCCTTGTACCTGAATTGCCCCTACCCTCAGTAACTTAATTGCTGGTTCCTCAACTCCATTTTACATCAGACTCAGGAGAAACTGATGTATTTTTATATTTAGTTTTTGAATGAAAAAATGTAATTTCTTTCTAAACTACTTCAAGTCACTAGGGGAAAACAGTCCATGTCAGTCAAATAAATCATTTCACTAAGACTGAAGTATATTTTTAAATTTCTGGGCATGCTTACTAAAAGCAAAACAAATCGCTTCTGTAGTTATGCTGGTGCTCTTATTTACACTGCTCTGTGGTAAAGACATTTGCCAAGATACATGTTGTAGAAACAGGCAAGAAGTAGCTTAGTGAAACTTCTTAGAAAATGTAATGTCACTGAGCCTAAAACCTTTCACTGAGTAAGTTTCATCAAGGGTATGGTTAGATATCTCTGTTAAGCAGATTTAAATTATTTTAAGGGGCTCAAAGGCTATGTTACTGTTGGATGTTTGCTCTTGTTACCTGTCATGTGGTACCTCTAACATTTATGTGTTCATATGGATCATTAAACTGAAAAGAAGACAGAAGGATTTAAAGCAGGTCAGTTCCCAGTTTTGACACAGTGTGGGAGTGCTGAATCTAAGACAAAGCACCCTGTCTTTCTTCCTCTTCCTGATACCTCTCCAAGTGCTCTCAGTAGTCAAAGATCCCAGGTTTGCTCTTGAAAAGTAGATGTATTTTGCAGGAAGAAGCTGCCATTTGGAAACTCAGGGCCAGTCAGTGGAAGGAGAAGAACACAGTCTTGTTTGTTTGTTTTTTGGGGTTTTTTTGTTTTGTTTTGGGTTTTTTTTGCATTTGTGAGACACATAGAGATAAAAAGCAATGCTGGGGACATGAACTGACCATTTCATGTGAACAGCACAAGTGAACAGCCAGAAAGGCGGAAGAGAAAAATCAACACAAATGTTGGTATATTGAGTTCTCCTGTGATCTGTGACTGCTTTTGTCAACCAGATTCACTCAGAGATTCTTGCCAAAAATGCTGGTGAACAGACCTGTGAGCCCAGCGTCTGGAAGGGCCTGGAGGGTGCAGAGTGCCTTTTACACAGACACTAATGTGACACTATTAGACTGAGAGGCAGATTATGAGTAGCATAAGTGACAGGCCTTTCACTTTGACACTCAGTGAGCCTGTCAAACAAGGTTGAGTGCTAAATCTCTGAGAAAATGAAATCTTAAAATAGGAACCATGCACACCTCTCAAGGGAAGGACACTACAGAGCAGTTCCGAGCCAGTCAGATTCCTGTTCTTTCCCTCACCATGTTGGATGCTCTGCAGGAGCAGTGATATCCCTATCTTTGGGCATAGGCTGGAAGCTTCTTAGTTGAGATTCTCCCACTACTTTGAGTAGTGAGTCCTGAAGCATCCCCTACCTCCCTGCACCTCCAAATACACACCTGTGCTGCGTGTAGCAGCACAGAATCAGCTTAAACCCCTTTCCCAACACCCAGTCTGAATGACAGAAGAATAACCATTCATCTAAAAGCAGACCAGTGTTTTTCTATTTGTTTTTGTTTGCAGATTACCCTTCCCTTAGAGGAGGAACACATTCTTTCACCATACGTTGAAATTTAACAATGGCACATTATAGAGTCATAGAATTACAGACTGGTTTAAGTCAGAAGGGACCTTAAAGTTCACCTAGTTCCAGCCCCCTGCCACAGGCAGGGACATCTTCCACTAGACCAGGTTCAACCCCCATCCAACCTGGCCTTGAACGCTAACAGGGATGGAGCATTCACAGCTTCCTTGGACAACTAGTTTCAGTGCCTCACCACCCTCACAGCAAATTATTTTCTTTTGCAACAGCCTGTAAGAAACAGAACATACCCTCGTCCTTCTACTACATTGAAAACCATTGGGTTTGGGATGGGATGATCACTTTTCAAATGCCTTTAGAGACTTAAGTCTGCAGCAATCTCACTGTCCAAGTCAGATTTCCTCAGCCACAATTCAACGTAAAGCTTCTCATGAGACTCTTAGTTTGATCTGTGATCCTTAGTTCCTCCTCTGAAACCTGCTTCCTTTCTCAAGACATGGGAGAAAGACTAATGAAGAACAAAAACACCCATCAAGACTGAGACTGTTCCAAGAGCACATACAGGTTTTTGTCCCTTCTGTCAAAGGAGACAGCACAGTTAGGAGTGAGAGCTGGCTCTTTAAATTAGAAAGGACAGACTTGCAAAGGCTGCAAGACTACCTGGCACATGGATAGAAGGAACTGGTGTTGTATTGCCTGACTTACAAAGCATTGTCACACTTTTAGGAGTTAACTAAATTAAGCCTGCTTCTGTTAAACGTCACCAGACTGACAGGGCTTTGTGTAAGTCAAGGAACTGTTATCACAGATCTCCAGAAGGCTCTGCATTGTGTCCAAGGCTTTGTGGAGGTCTGAGCATGCCTCAAAAACCATTTTTCTATCTTTCTGCTTTAAATCTGCTCATTCATTTCCCCTATCAGAGCTGGCCGGGAGCAAAAACACTGTAGAGAAGAGCACTAGTAGCAGCAATGAGGTATGGATGGAGAATATCTCAGAAGCTGTGCTCTCCTAAAACTCAATTGCAGACCAGAATTCAAGACACAGATTTGAATCCCACCTTGAGCTAAAAACCGCAGTGTTGTATGAAACTAACTGAAAGTGGGCAGGGACAGAAAAATCTTCCTTCTCAGTAGTTGGCTGCAGAAAGTGGAGGTGGTGTTCTTCACCCCATCAAAGGCAGTTTACTAGCTTCTACCTCCAAAACCAACCTAATACCTGCTGCAAATTACAGTGCATGGAATTCTGTGATTACAACATCAGAGCAAAGAAAACATGAAGAGAGCAAGTAAAAATCTTCTAGCCTGTAGCTGGAATAAGCACACAGACATGTTGAAGCTGATCCTCTGCAATACAGTTCTGCCACTCCTAACTTTGCCGGCCAGGTTTACAGTTTAAATTGGTAGGTTTTACCTATGACATTTTCAGTGGTATAAAGCAATCTTTTGAGAAAAGAAATAAATGTTTTTAGCACCACCCACCAGTCAACCACCAGGGATTCATAAGAAATACCAAAAACATTGCAAAACTCTGGCGCTTACTAGGAGTGGGCCATGCAAACCCTCCCCTTTTTTCCCAGCTTAACTATAAGCAACAAGCATCCATGGGGAACAGAGACACACAGGAGGAAAAAGCTACACAACTACCACAAGCAAAGCATGCCCCAAACTTCATCACCCTGTCCCATGCATGAAGTCAGATCTGGCCTTATATCAGCTCTTCTTTCAGCCAGATGGGGTGGCTAATAATCCCCAACAAGTCTTAAATCCCAGGCTGATGAAACTGAAAACAGTATCAGAACAGATGCAGAGCTTCATAGTGAGGCGGACACGAAGTCACATCTTGCTCTAAGGAAGCAGCAGCATCTCAAAGGCTGAGCCTGGTTCTGATGACTTTTAGCAGGAAAGAACGATGCCTCCATTAGCTGAGCTGTGAAGGCACCAGGCTGCATTCTCAAGAAGGCTCCACTGGTCTCATTAGTTCCTGGTGAGTTCTCTGATCATTCAATATTCAGATAACAAACTGCCAATATAAAAGATACAATGTGGCTAATGCCTGATTTTAAGCAGTAATCAGAGCTCTTTAGCTGCAGCAAAAAGGGAACAGACCTTCAAATACTGTTTGGTGACCTTCACAGTCCTTGAATTAGCTTAACATAAAACAGAAGCAACAACTGTACAAGCCCTCCCCCATGTATGTGATTTTTAATCTAGGGGGAGGAAAAAAAAGGTTAGGTGAAAAAATGGTGAAGCTGTACTTATTACAGGCAATAGTACTCTAATGTCACTGTCTGCATTTTGAGGCTGTCACAAGCAGCATGATCCAGGACAGAACTGGCTACCTTGAAAAATGAGGTGAATCAAAAGATCTAGAGAGGATGTGTTAAAAAAACATCAGAGGTCCTCCAGCCACTTGGCCAAATTTTATATCATCCTGACTGAGGGGTTTTTCCATCAAGGAAAGAATATTTTATTCCTCAAAACAGCAGAGCAACAAATAAGCTCTTCTGCCTCTCAATGCAAAGAAAGGCGTTCATGTCCTTGTTGGGATTTAGCCAAGAAATTATTCTGTTTGGTTTTGCCTCCACTACCTAAAGTAATTCCAAATGGAAGAGCG
>NW_009913194.1:34758-66802 GCF_000696875.1 Nestor notabilis
CCAGCCACTTCTGGAGACCAGTAGCAATGGGAACGTGGTTCATACAGGCTCTGGGATGTTCTTAGCTTCTAAGTCCTAAACTTCTGTTATGGACTACTGCCTGTGGAGGTTTTTGGGAGAAGAAACCCCATTTACACAAAGATTAGATTATCCCAAGGCCTCCAGCTCAGGAGATCAATTTCTTACTCAACAACTGCATGATTTGGGGCAAACTGCTCAATTTCTCCACCTGTAAGTCATAGGCAGTAATGTTAAGCAAAATATAATAATAACTAAACCACTAATTAAATTATATATTTAACATAGAATTTATTATCATAGCATCATAGAATGGTTTGGGTTGGAAAGGACCTTAAAGCTCATCTAGTTCCGATCCCCTGCCTCAGGCAGGGACTCCTCCCACTAGACCAGGTTGCTCTAAGCCCCTTGAACACCGTCAGGCATGGGGCAGCCACCAACTTCTTTGAGCATCCTCTTCCATGAGGTTTCTCATGGACTTCCTCAAGCTGTGGACTAGTCATGGTGACAAGTGAATGTACACTGACACCAAAACTGGAATGAAATAAGGCTTTGTCCATGATGCAGACGTTCCCTTTGTGTTAATATTCTCCTACCTGCAATGAAAAAAATCTGAATAAATAAAATCTATTCAAACTCTCAATATACATTTCTCTGTGTGTACATGCTTGTTTCCTTATAGTAATGATGTTCTGCAGCAATAAAGCAGTGATTCCTAGATGACACGTTCTTGCTCTGCAATGCAGTCAGTCTATCCCAGATCTGGAAAAAAAGGATAGCACCAGAAACAGCAAAAACCAAACAAAACAGAGAGAGAGAGAGAGAGGGAAAGGGAGGATGCACTGTGTGATCAGACAATAAATTATAAATAGTTACTGCCTTCTCACCTTTCTTGCCCTCTGTGTGGTGACATGAATAACTGATGGGGTGAGAGAGGGCTGTTCTGAAGAGCTCATTATTATGAGACTAGAATAATAAGTCAATTAAAATTGTTGGATATTAGTTTCCAAACAGATCTTGTGGCAGTGAGGCACTCTGGTCTCAGGGCCAGAAGTGTAGCTTGGTCTGTGAGGTGGTGGAACAGCACCAGTAATGTCTGGTTATTCAGACACAGGTTCTCAGCTGCAATGGTACTGGAAGAGAACTTGAAAAAAAGGGCTTTTGTTGGAGCTCACATTTCTTATATTTCCAAATAGGTTGGAGTTTTGATAAGTCACAGCCAGGAAGGCATGAGATACTATTCAGATGTCCTTCATAGCTCAACTCCAGCACTAATTGCTGTATGTCTTTTGCTTGTGTTTATTTTGCACCCAGTCCTGAGTGGGTGAATCTGCACAGCCCCATGACAGCAATGTGCACAAGTTTTGCCAGCCAGTTCAGCGGGACAAAAGTTGTTGAAGTGAGAATTTCATCTGAATGATTCTACAAGGTGCCCTAGACAGTGCATAACAGTAAAAAATTCTGCATTTGATGAGACATTTCAGTGACTCCAGAACCATCAACCAGTGGGATCTCGTTAGTGAGTATCCAAAGTGACATCTACTGGTATAGATTTGAATTAGCGTGAAACATTGAAACAAAGTTAGAGCAAGGCAGAGTTGCAGAAAGAAGCTGACTAATGAGCCCCAGAAGGTATTAGTGGGGAAATCAGCAGCTGGAAACTGAACTTGCTGAGTTCTGCTAAATAATTGAATCTTGAACTATCATGGAGCAGATGAAAAAGATGTCAGTTTGCTTCTGAGCTCCAATGGTTCGATAATGGTGCCTCTCTTTTCTAAATTTTAAAAATGTCTGAAAGCTACAGAGCAGAAAGGAATCCACACAACTTTTCCCATCAGGGAAGTTCTGTTAGTTTAATGCTAAGAAATAAGACCTGTCACACGCATGGTTTCATTAGACCACCTAGAGAATTCTGTACATGTAGGTGGCTGGATTCACAAAGACCAAGATGTGTTGCATATCTGGGATTTCCGAGAGAATATAAACATGAAACTACAGAGGTTAGGTAGAAACAGATTCCCTAAAATCACTCTAAAGATGACTATGGCTAAGAATGGCCTTGGAGGTCCTTAGCAGGTACATTGATCCCTGTTTCATACTGAAAAGCATATCTGAGAAGGCACCGTTCTCTCCCTAAACTTTCAAGAGACACTGCTGAGCTTAGGCATACTCACGTAGCTTTGTTAACCTTTGGCTTTCTAGTTCTGCTTCCTTTTACTGGTGGGGATCAGTTTGTTCACCTTTTCACAAAAGACAGTCACTGCCTCACAGACAAGGGGATTATTTTTGATATACTAAGCAGAAAATTAAATATGGCTAGAATTTCCAAAGGTTGAAAGTGTTAGAGAAGTGGGTGATTTAGTAAAACCACAAAGGGCTGTAGTATGGAAACAAGTTTGATGCTGAAGAACTGTTCTCTATTGAGAAAACTGTTATGGAAATTCAAGAACCCAGCTCAGAGGCAACACAGGCCAGTCAGGACATCCTTGCATACAACTGGTTGGGGGACAAGTTCAGGCAGAAGGTCAGAAGTTTAACCCAGGTCAAATCACTTTATCCCCTTGAATGTCTCCAAATACCAGCATGATAATGATCTGCGGCTATGGTGCTCTTCAAGCACTCTGCAAATGTCCTTTCCTTCTTTCAACTCTGATTTGGCTTAGAATCATAGAATTATTTGGGTTAGAAAGGACCTTAAATCAACTAGTTCCGCCCCTCCTGCCACAGTCAGGAAGCCCTTCCACTAGACCAGGTTGCTCTCCTGTGGACTTTCTCCAACAATTACTCCAGGTTCCACTGTCCTCAATAAGCAGTGAATCAAATGTCTCTGGAGCACAGTAAACACCACAGGACAGTGTCCTTGCAGCCGCCTTCTCCCAGAACAGCCTATGATTTAAGTGTTGCAAAGAGTGTAATTTTGCTCTGTATCATCATCACTGGTATCATGACTGCTCCCACCTACTCCAGAGCTCACTTCTTGGAAAGCACAGTATAATCTCCATCTTGCAAAACATCACACCAGGAAGGTCATAAACAGGCCGACTGCTTTCTCACAGCCAGAACACCTGTGACCCAGCCATGAACACTCCTTAGTCTACAGCACAAATTTTATCTTCACTGAAATAAACAAAGAAAGGATTTTTTTTCTTTTTTTTTTTTAATCCTGAATTATCAAAAGACACTGTGGAAGCAGAAGAGTCATGTTAATTGATACCTCTCCATCTGTGCAATACATACATTTTAATCCCTAAAAATCTATTTTAAGGCCCACACACTGAACAGTAACCACAGCTCCATTACATTACAAGTACTGGATAAAAATTCACATCACTGGTTTAATATCAATGATTGTCGTGGTTCAAGCCCAGCCGGCAACTGGGAACCACGCAGCCGCTCGCTCACTCCCTTCCCCTTCCTTCCTCCCCCTGCTCCCAGAGGGATGGGGAGGAGAATCGCAGGAATGTAACTCCCACGGGTTGAGATAACAGCACTCCAGTAACTAAGGTATAATACAAACCACTACTGCTACCAATAATAATGATAAGAGGAATAACAAGGGGAGAGGACACAACCGCTCACCACCCACCGACCGATACCCAGCCCGACCCGAGCAGTGATCTGGGCCTTCCGGGTAACTCCCCCCAGTTTATATACTGGGCATGGCGTGCTGTGGTATGGAATAGCCCTTTGGCCAGTTTGGGTCAGGTGTCCTGTCTCTGCTTCCTCCCATCTGCCCCTCCTCCCTGTCAGAGCATGAGACTGAGAAAGTCCTTGGTCAGAGTAAACATTACTGAGCAACAACTAAAAACATCGGTGTTATCAGCGCTGTTCCCAGGCTGAAAGTCAAAACCGCAGCACTGCACCAGCTACTAAGAAGGAGAGAAAATGACTGATGTAGCTGAACCCAGGCCAATGATTTAAAAGGGAAGAGATCAGACAGAATGTTTCTGTTCATTGGGATATGAATCCTGTCATTTGAATTACAGAACATGATTCGTTGCTGAGGAAAATCTTTTGATTTGACATGCAAAGAATATAAACACAATTTTTGCACTTTTTTCAGTTGTTGATAAGTCTCCAGTAAAAATGTACTATATATATATTTCTTCCTCACAAGGAAGGCTGCACCTTCAAAATTGCATTTTCAGGCAGTGAAAATTCATTCCTTTGTACAGGAATTTTTAAAGTCCTTGGCAATATCTGCATCTGAAGTTAGACAAGAATGAAACATCCCATAGATGCAGTAACACCAAAGAGTTTTGCTAACAGTGTGAAGCTGGTTTGATAGCAACAAAGTTTTACCAAAGTTAAGTCTGCACTCCTGAGCTTGGAGCTTAGTTTCAAAGGTCTGGCATTGCTGGAGAACAGAGTCAATTTACATTCTGATATTTTTCCTGCCCTAAGACAGGATTTTCACAGCTATGCACCAATTATACATAAAAATATGCAAATGAAATATGAACAGTAAATAATTAATTCATGTTGCATGTTGATTATGTCACATAAGGATCTAGGACTGCAGCTATAAATCCTATTTGCTTTCTTGTCTGAGTGGTTTAGTGCCAAAAGTGACTTCAGCCACCAGATTAAAAAAGAAGAAAAAAATAAATATAAAAAAGCAGCATTATGAAAACACTTTCCCAATGGGAAGAGCTAAGGTTTAACTTAGGATACCTACCAGTGCCAGGAACCCAAATGCTCTCACTTTTCTAGAAGTAAATTCCAGTAATACCCACCTTAAACCATGGAAGACCTGGAATTTACATGTCTTAAATACCTACAAAGAACCGAATAGTTTTCATTATTATCCTGGAAATTCCATATTTCTTTCAGAGACTCTTACTGCCTAACCACATCTGAAAGTATTTAAAGGCCCAACAAAAACAATGGGAAAAATTAATGGCACACATCCAGAGGCAGAAAGATTCACACTTAAAACGAACAAGGACTGCACATTCTCCTGCTGTGTGATACGCTGCCTGCAGGAACAAACATCAAACCCCAGCCTTCACTATTTCCTTATTGCCAGCAAAGGGACAAGGAAGTCCTGAGCATCTCTTACTGTGCCATAGAGGCTCGCTGACGCAACAAGATGTTAACATTCTTCTGCCCCCAAGGCTTCAATCACATAATGACCCTTCTCCTTTTGTACTTTGTAAACAGGAAAAATCAACAAAACCCTTTGTGCCCCACCAAGATAAATCTCACAAGAAACCATGCTTAGGATGAACTCATCAGCTATGTTAGTGAAAGCATTTTAATAATAGCAACAAAGAACTCATCTCTCAAATGAGGGAATTCATTATTTTACCATCAGAGTTTGGATACTGCATAATAAATGAGCTTGAGAACACATATTTTAAGGCACGGCAGAGATGGAATACTGACTGCCTGCTTATTAAGAAAACAGTTGACCTCTTCTTGTGCAATGGGAGAGCTGAGGTTCCTGGAGGCATAAACATATATACGATCATGCAACTAAGCACTGTGCCACAATCTTTACAACAGCACACAACAGTGTCAATTACAATTGTAGAGACAACCTTAATTCTTCCAGCATTTGAATTTTCCATTTGACACCTTTCCATACTTCTCATGCATATTTCATGCTCAACTTGGAGGGCAGGGATCCTTATTAGTAGAACTAAACTTTTGCTTTATTCCTCACAGTACATAAGACAGGTCAAAGACATGATGGGCCAGAGACGCTTTCCCCTATCACTTTGAGAACTGAATATACAGCACCTACTGAAGCAGTTCATGTTCCTTCTCAAGTATGGCCTAAATCCAAGTCTGAATTTTATCTTGAAGCCAAGCCATCTGGACAGAGGACCATGCTAACATCCTTTTTGGTTGAAACCCACCTTTGTGAAGATAGCCTTGAGCTCTTGCTACTTTTCAGCCTAGGCTCAGCAATGCTGACTCTCTAAAGCATGTGTAAGATTTGCAAGAAGCCAAAGTACAGGCACTGTTTCACTAGCAGCCAAGATAGGTAGAGTGTTAATTACAGAGCGTGTACTAAGGTTCTTTTAGGCCTCAGGTCTGTCACAGTGATGGAAATAATTAATCATGTAAATAAGTAATTATGGATCATTGCATGAAGGAAGCAATTAGCTTTTGCTGCTGAGCTGTGCAGGTACATAACACAAACAAGGTCAACTCTTTATAGAAAGCAGTATTTCACCTAGGAGCACTGGAGACTGCTCTGATGGCTGTTCTAGATGCCAAGCTGATGGTATTAGCAAGGTGACAGAGATATTAGCTATCCACAGCGTCACCACCAGGGCACTAGCAACAAACCCTGACCTACCAGGCAGAGGGGCACTGAAGGATTCTTGGCAGCAGTATTGAGATCTCAAGCCCAAATCAGCTCAGAAGGAAGCTGGAGTACACCCCACTTATGTTCTTTACATTCTTACAGTCCATTTTCAGTATCATATGCTGGACTTCAGTATTGGGTAGGAGCTGGTCCAGTTATTTCAAAGTGTCATGTCCAAACATCATCCTTAAAAATTCATTCACAAATGAAAATGCTGCCTATTTTTAATAGGGGGAAAAAAAAAAAAAAAAAAAAAAAGCTGTATAATTCATAGAATCACAGAATCAGCCAGCTCGGAAAAGACCTTTAAGATCATCAAGTCCGACCGTTGCCGCAGCACTGCCAACTCCACCATTACACCACATCACTAAGGGCCCATCTGCATGGTTTGTGAACACTTCCAGGGACGGTGACTCCACCAGTGCCCTGGGCAGCCTGTTCCAATGCCTGACCACTCTTTCAGGGCAGAAATTGTTCTAATATCCAGTCTAAACCTCCCCTGGTGCAGCTTGAGGCCGTTTCCTCTTGTCCTGTCACTTGTTCCTTGGAAGCAGAGACCAGCCACATCTTGGCTCCATCCTCCTCTCAAGTAGTTGTAGACAGTGATAAGGTCCCCCCTGAGCCTTCTCTTTCTAGACTAAACAACCCCAGTCAAATTCATTCTACCCTTTTCTAAAGTAACTTCTGTGCAGAGGTGCCATGCTGGACTGCGGAAATATGTATCTCAACTGAACACATTGGATTTAAAACCTGAAGTTAGCACATGCTGGAAAACATTTAGTATCTGTCATCATTCCTTTCAAGCTCTGCCATAGCTCCCACATTTCCCGTAGTCCTAAACAAGACAATACAGTCATCACACTTGTTTGAGAGTCAAGGCAAAAGGTGCAAAACAACAAACAACAAACATGATGAACCTGTCCTTTCTGTAGGCCACACCTGCTAACCAACTGTTGAAGTTAATGTCTTAGGACACACAGTTTCAAACTTGTATTCTGCATAAATAGTCTGTGCCCACTCACCAACTCAATTCAAGTACTCATTTCTCACTCTTCTATGTAAGAAATGAGTATGTACCATCTGAAAGATCTTTAATACTTGAAACTTCCTGGATTTAATTCATACCTTCTTACAGCAACCTCTGTGTGTATACATACCAGACAGAATTTCTTTTTCAGTTTTCTCCTTCTCTATATTTTTACTTTTACAGGAGTTGGTGGAAAATTTATAGACAAGTAATGGAGGAAATAATCCAGCCCTTTTTTCTATTCTTTCAACATTTGTGTCACATTTCTATCCAACAATACTTGGAGACAGAGTCTTGAATATCTTCAAAACCGTCCCATTGTCAGGACAAAGTAATTGCCTTCTTTCACATATCTCTCAAACTTAAAAGAAAAAAAATATTCAAAACCCAATACAGCTCCTTCCTATGGCTTTATCCACCTTTTCTAATTCTGAAGAAAGCAACTTCATCTTTCAAATGCATGCTACCTGAGATTATCCCCAGGAGAAAGACAACCATGAGAAACTAAGCGGTGTTTCTGCAAGCCAGGTGCACTCCCCAAAACAGGAATTCCTGTTGCTAATCTCAAAGATCACCCACCACATCACTAGAAACGCTTTCAATGCCTGTTCCAATCCAGAGATTTCAATGAAGTGAAATAACATTGCTCCAAGTATCTCTGTTTACTCCCTCTGCAGAGACAACCCCTTGCCATATAGCTCAGGAGTCAATACATTTCCAAGAGCCTTCACTGCTCAGTACTCAGCCTGACTCAGCAAAGTCTAGGTAGCTGACAGTACCCCAGTGAAATCCCCGTTGGCTGGATGTTTCATCCAAGCTCAGGCTATGTGCATCTTACACATGAAGATGTGAATTCTAGTATGGATCACCCTGGATTTGTAACAGAGGGCATCTCAGATTTTTAAATGGTTTTACAGCAGTTTGCCCAACAGAAGTATGCATCTGCTTCTGGGAACCCTTCAATGATCTACCAGAAAAGACAGTGATAGTGAAAACAGGACATCAGACCATCTGCCTGCAACTCAGAAATTCATTACTCTTTTTTTCCTCCTCATATCTAATGCAGACCTTTGTTATTGGTAAGAGACAGTTCTAAGCAATATAAACATACATGTATAAACATATATAAACCTATAAGCATACATTGAACATATACTGCACACATTGATATTTTTATATTACACTAGATACATATTCATTAAATACATTATGAAACAATACATTTTGATCAGGTAGGGGTTCCGTCTCTACCTGGTAGCCAATAGCCTCTTTTAAATGACCATATGAATATCTTTCTCTGGCAGTGTCATACGTAGACAATTCCCTATGAGTACTTTCTGTTTTTTTAGAAGTGTAATCCAGAATTTCTTTATTTGATGAACAATTCTCAATGCCTCTTTACAAGATGTACTATGCCATTACAACAATTCATCCTTAACCATGCTTTCCTCATGAATCACAAAGATTGTGTCAGAAGTTTGACCCAGTGCACATACAGTTTTGTTTGTGGACAGCCTCCCTCAGCCCTTAGATGAGACTTTGAAGCTATCTCCCAGACATTTTCTTAGGGCACAGTAACGTGTGCAGTGTTAGGTTCTGCAGAGGGAACATCTCTTATACTGACGAGGACTTCCTCATTCTGTCTACAGGTATTTCCTATTGTTCTTTGGCATATGATGTAAGTCAACACACAGGCCTTCATCATCAGAAATCTCTCCTCCAGTCATTACCCACATTTAGTTCCAAGTTATCTGAGCTCCAGGACCTCTTCCTGTAAAACTCAGTTATTATAGGAAGACAATTTTGTTCCTGCCTTGAGGATGAGGCAGCAAAACTGCCCTCTCCCTCCACACACCAATCCCTAAAAGCTAATTTATGGTAACAATGGGTTCAGCCACCTTAAATTTAGCTAATTTCTCTAGTAAAGGTTTGTTTTCTGCATTTCAATCTCTGTCTCAATCCTCACACTTTTTCATTTCCTTCTCGCACCAAATTGTGTCATTACAAGAACATCATCAACTCAAGCAGAAGACAGTGCTTCCCAATGGTTAAGTCCCTTAGATAAACAAAATTTTCTTTCAGATGAATCAATTTCCTGTGAGTAGTGGAAGCCTAGGTATGAAAACTAGAGTAGATTTGTCACCTGTCAACACAAAGAAAGCCTTGGAAGAAATACAAAAGATACTTGTACTGTATCTCTCAGAAACACACTGAATTACGACCCTTTTTATACACCAGAAATGTAACCTTGGAAAGCATCTGCAAAGGGACAGAGAAGCTTCTATCATTCAAAATAATGTGAGCATTTAAGAGATTATGAAAAAATAGTAATTTTTCTCCACTCATCTTCACAGTCTATTTCAACTATACAGAGTTTTTGTGTATGAGAGGTGTGTTTAAACTGCCCATACAGAAGGGACAGAGCCTGAGGGACAGTGCACAAGACTAGAAAGTTCAGTGTGGCAAAGGAATTACCTGGCTCTACAGAGGTACTCAGGGAACTGGTCTCAAATCAGATGAAACCTGTAGTTCTCCACTGAGCATTACGAGATGCTCAGTGTGTGCTGAAAGCCAGATCCCTTACCTTGTCTCGAATCCCTTGTCTCATAACTTCTCTTTCAGCCTCCATCTTGGCGTATTTGGCTTTCCTCTCTTCTTCTTGTTGCCTGAGAGCTTCCTGTCGTTCCTCTTCTTTCTTGGCCGCATCTGGGTCTTTCTCCTCATCCCCACCCAGCATCTTCCCCATGTCTTTGGTAGCCCCTAGAGAAAGCGCAAGACAAAGTCAGCCCTGCAAGAATGTGGGAAAACCACCATGATTCCAGCTCTCTCCTTCCCCACAGCCAGGACCTCCTTCTACTGGAAATGTTTCTCCTTACACTGTGAAGGAGGCACACTCCACACAGACGCAGGAGAAGGTTAGTAAACCCAGTCTGACCAGGTGTGTTACCCGGGACTGGTGGGAGAAACAGCTGCAAGAGAAAGACACTGCATCTGTGGACTTGCATGAAAAGAAAATAAGCTGTTTGCAGTCCCGAAGGGAATAAGCTGTAATCCACATTATGTTTTTACTCCATCAGCTCAGTCAGAGAATCATAGAATGGTAAGGGATGGAAAGGACTTTAAGATCATCTTGTTACAACCCCTCTGCCATGGGCAGGGGTGCCTCACACTAGAACATAAAGCCCAAGGCTCTGTCCAAGCTGGCCTTGAACACTGCCAGGGATGGAGCATTTACCACTTTTTTGGGCAACCTGTGCCGGTGCCTCACCACCATCACAGTAAAGAGCTTCTTCCTTATATCTAACCTGAAGTCAAGTGGCTGAAGATTGATTTTGGAGGATCTTTAATGTAACAGACAGGTGACACCCAGAAAGGAGTAACACCACGGTTAGGAAAGGAATTTGAAACCTCAGTTGCAGGGATGAGTAATCACAGTCTTAATTGCTGCCAGAAATTACACATCCCGTGACAGGTAAGAGCACACAGTATTAGCACACATTCGGAGCTGTTGATGATTTCAAGGTTCCTACCACAGACCAGAAAGAAACAGCATCTCTGCATGTCTTTTATTTACCCTTGGTCACCACTGCCTTTAATGCTTAGTGTGCAGGTGGAATCCTGGCTCTGCCTTGTGTTCTTTCTACCCCTGCATGCACATTGGTCCCAGATTTTCAGCCCCTGTGTGCTTCTGAGCCAGGTCTTTGTTATTGTGCAAAGCCCTTGCATAGCCATGCAAATGGGAATGCCTCCTGCATACACCACTGTCCCCCAATGGCTGCATAAAGCCATCTACTCTGTATTTCAGAGGCATTTTTGTTGGGAAATGACTGGCAAAAATCCAGCTGGGGAGGAAAGAGGGTGCTGGGGAAAAGGGGAGGGCATTTACTGTGATAATTTGTCATCAGGGCACCATAGGGCGGCAGCAGGATCAAGCCTGATTACAGGGCAAAGTGAAGACACGTATCCTTTGGGAGTCACGTTAGACTTGCCCTGGAGCAGGTACACACCCTTCATCATTTACTGAAAAAGGTATTTTCACCCTGGAAGAACACTGTAGGTGTCTGGTTACATATTTAACATCTCTTACCTTGCATAAGGCAAAGTTATTGGGCCTTTTCAAAGGCTTAAGCTAGAAAGAGATACTGTCAGAAGTCCTTTCAAATTGTTGCGAGTTGGCATTATCAGAAGCTAAGTAAAGTGAAGAGGTTTTCACAACCACTTATGCCTCCCTTATAAATTACGTCTTCAGTGTCTCAACAGTGCCAGAGAATTGTTCTTGCTCTTGCATTCCACATCAGCTCTTGGGATGGCAGTGATGGAACCTTGATTCTTATGGGGAAAACCACCTGCAACAGGATGATCCTCCTGAATTGCTCCAGAGACGACAGTTACCAGGTTAACTACTGCCTCTAAAAACCACTAAGGAATTCCTTGGGAGGTGAGCAGGTGCTATGGCTTTTCCCTTCCACAATTCTTTTCCAGATCACATGTGGTGAGACACAGGCACAAGTTGTCCAGAGAAGCTGTGGCTGCCCCATCCCTGGCAGTGCTCAAGGCCGGGCTGGATGGGGCATGGAGCAACCTGGTCTAGTGGCATGTGTCCCTGCCTGTGGCAGGGGGTTGGAACTGGATGAGCTTTAAGGTCTCTTTCAACCCAAACCACTCTGTGATACTATGTTTTTCCAGAGCCCTAAACTGAAAGCAGCCCTGAATCAAAAGCAACCCTACAAACCCCCAAAACATGACAGAGAAATGGCCCCTTTACATCTCCCATACAGAAGCATGGAGAAACCAGTCATTTTAAATGTGACAAGATCTAGTTGTACAGAGTATTTTTTCTTTTTTGCTTTTTTTTTTTTCTTTTTGCCAGGTGGTAAATCACAGCAATAAAGATGACTGTCTTCATTCAGCTAGCTAACCACAAGCACTTTGACACTTCCATTCTATTGGGAAAACTGGATAAAAAGATGAAGACACCCACAGATCATAAATGATCTCCAACTGTAATATTCATAGTACATACCCTCTGTCATCCTTACAACCCAAAGCATTCTATGGTTCTATGATTCTATAAATCAGATCTTGTCCAAGCATTTTTGTCCAAACCCCTTTGATGTTATGGAGACGCTTTCAAACTCTTCCCCTTGACTGCTGTGACATAAACTTTATTATCATCACAGCCAAAATACACACGAGTAAATGAGATTCTTTTAAACAAAATACAAACCAAACCTCTGTTTCCCTGCTCTTAAAACATTGCACTGTACTTCCAACCTTCCTTCAGTAGCCATTACATCTGCTGATTCCACCTGAATGAATTGCACTGGCTGAGAAAGCAGTTTTCACCACTAGGATGAAATCCAGTTCCCAACAGGGATGACGGGAGCAGTGTGAGTGTAGCTTCTCCCAAGCATTAAATATAGACAAGAAATATCAGGCTCCCAAACTTGCTATGTTTGGACAGCAATCCTGTTTTGATGTACTTCCTTCACCCTTATAGAAGAAAGAGGTGTTTCCAGTATATCACTAACCTCCTCTGCAGCTAAGACAAGGTGATAAATGATCACTACATAGCATTTTATGAAGAAGCTAGTTCAGTATAAAATAAAATGGAAAGTAATGAGTATGTATTCTACAGCCAGACCTAACCCATTGACATCTAGAAGCTTTTTAGATTTTTTTTCAGTAGTACTGCAACACACTTCCATTCCACAATGCCTTGCATAATCACCTGAATCATCCATGAGTTGTTCTGACTCCCCAAAATGAAACAGGCCCAGACTTAGTGCTGATAGCTCATACGGCCATGAGGATGATAAGGAGTATACAGAACCTCCCATACAAGACTCCAGAGTGCTCTGAGACCCCTCCCTAGAGTACTGTGTTCAGCTCTGGAGTTCTCACTACAGAAAGACATGGACCTGTTGGAGACGGTCCAGAGAAGGGCCACAAAAACGATCAAAGAGATGGAGCACCTCTGCTATGAGGAAAGGCTGAGAGGGTTGTTCAGCCTGGAGAAGACTCCAGGTAGACTTTCTTGTGGCCTTTCAGTTCTTAAAGGGGGTCTTTAAAAAAAAATGGGGGAAGACTTTTTAGCAGGCCCTGTTATGACAGAATGAGGGGTGAAGGTTTTAAACTAAAAGAAGGAGATCCAGGCTGGATGTGAGGAAAAAAGTCTTTACAATGAGGGTGGTGAAACACTGGCACAGGTTGCATAGAGAGGTGATAGACACACCTTTCCTGGAGACATTCAAGACCAGGCTGGATGTGGTTCTGGGCAACCTGATCTCATTGAAGATATCCCTGTTAATTGTAGGGGGGTTGGACTAGATGACCTTTGAAGGTCTCTTCCAACTGGAACTATTCTATAATTCTATGATTCTAGGCTAAGACAATCGGGGCTGTTCAGCCTGGAGAAGAGAAGCTGCGTGGAGACCTCATAGCAGCCTTCCAGTATCTGAAGGGGACCTACAAGGATGCCAGAGAGGGACACTTCATCAAGGACTGTAGTGATAGGGCAAGGGGCAATAGATTCAAACTGAAGCAGAAGATTTAGGTTTGGTATAAGGAAGAAGGTCTTTATTGTGAGGGTGGTGAGGCACTGGCACGTGCTGCCCAAGGAAGTTGTGAATGCTCCATCCCTGGCAGTGTTCAAGGACAGGTTGGAACCAGTTCAGTTCCACTAGACCAGGAGGAATTTGGTCTAGTGTGAAGCATCCCTGCCCATGGCAGGGGGTTAGAACTGGATGATCTTAAGGCCCTTTCCAACCCTAGTCGTTCAATGATTCTAGAACTCTGTGATTATCTTGTACAAAAATAACTCCTGAAACTTTTTTTAAACCCAGCAAGAATGTAAGTTTTCCCTCTAAGGACTGAGTGGAAACAAAACAATGGCCCTGGGGCTTTTAGCAACCAGATGAACCAAACAGGAAGGAATAAAAAGCAGTCAGTGATGGAAGGGCAGCACAACCTCAATTTTGTCTCTCGCTCTGAGAGTTCTTGACATTGCAAGATGGTTTTGATGACTTGCACTTTCCCATGTTTTATTCTCTGACTCTTCTTTGAAAACAAGACTGGGAAAGAATGAGTGAACTGATCTCTGCCCAGTAAGATCTCCTGTTCTTTCTTCTGGGTTCTTTTCTGAGACTTATGGTGACTTACGTATATTGTGAGCTTCTCAAACATCTCCTTTCTTCAGTTTTTCCATCTGTCAAGCAGCCCTGAATCTAGATGCCAGTCCCTCTTAAAGATTTTGTGTTCTGCAGAGGTGCAAAATGTAAGGCAGTTCTCATTTCTTACTTCTTTTTAGTCAGCTTCCACAAGGCAATGCTTGTTTCAGTTCAGAGTTTGGCAGAATCCAATGGAAAGTTAACAGAGCTGACATGAGCAAAAAATGCCCATGGTGAGGGGATTGGAACTAGATAATCTTAAGATCCTTTCCAACCCTAATTATTCTATGTTTCTATGTTACAAACAATGTAATCCAAAATACATGTATTCAGACTAGAGCCAGTTCGAGAATCCTTTATTACATGGACAAAAATTTTTTCTGGTCAAGCATGAGACCAAAACAACCTATCCACAAAGAACCAGTACATACTGCCAACTGCTCAGAGTAAAGCCTTTGACTGTTCCACACCGCCTGGGCAGCATGGTTGTCTGCCTGATCCTTCTGTTCCATTACAAAACGGGAAAGACAGAGAGGGGCCTGGCCATAGGGATCCAGGCCATCATGTTTTGGAAACAAAAGTCTTCCTCAAGTAAGTATAATAAGGCAATAGCCTGGAAAGATTTTGTTGTCTGTGTCCACATTAACCTGATGCTTTTTGCAAGTACAAAAAGTATTCCTACCTCTGCTCTTCATTTATTTATGACTGGAACAAACAATGATTTTAGGAATATTTTGGAAACAAAAAAGTAGAGCTTCATGCTTGCAGTAGAAAGCAATTTTACAGCAAATATTTGCACATTTCTTCAGCAATACGAATGAAGCCGCCTCTGCTATCTGCCTCCTGCTCCTTCAGTTGGGAAATAAAAGTGCAGGGCCTTTTCCTTTGGCAGTTTTATTAGCCAACAGATTCCTATTTTTCATTAAAAAAGTAAATGCTACACCAATTATTTCAGCTGAAAAAAACCCCTGACTTCCTCCTGTTAAAGTTTCTAAACATTTACTAAAAATTTAACAGCCTTTCAGGAGGGTATGCATGATAATCCGAAGTGGTACTTCTGTGAACAAAGTACAATGTTCATATATTAGTACTGAACAGCTCCAAAGGAATGATAACAATTTATTAATTAACTATAACTAATACATGTACTGGAATGCCTTAGTGATTCATCTTTCATAAACAAAGAGCTGATGCCAAGTTCACTTGAGGAGCTCACTTGAGAAATCATAATGTCTCTGAAATGCTGTTTCTCTGGTCTTTTTAGTATGGTGGGGATCTCTGATAAGGATCATTAACATTGTATTAAATGAAGAAATTCCTAATGAAATTCAAAGCTCAAAGCACTTAATGGAACTCTACTGCTGTATACTTTTCCAGATCCACTCAACACAAGTGTCTTACACATTGGAGAAGTGGAGTGTTTCTATGCATTTCTACCCCCTGGGCCAAACTCTGGTTTTAGGATTATTTCCAGGTCAGCGAAATGCCTGTCTATTTCAGCATTAAGTTTTCTGAGATATCACAGAAAAATGTTATTGGAAAGATCCCAGTGAAGTTCATCTGAACACATCAAGTGGTGAGCCATGGATCATGGGAATTGTGCAAATTATGTAGTTGTGGAACACAAATGGGCATGAGGAAGGAGTAGAAAGGGCGCACACAAAGCCTCAGTTTACATTGTTTATAAATTAATAATATTGAGAAAAAGCTGCACAGGAAGGTATGGATTTGGCTTTTAGTGTGCTTGTTTTCCCTACACAGATCGGTTAGATTACCTTCCAAATAAATGAGAATGCAAGCCTAGTCTGGTCTATCCCTTGCTCCAAGGATCAGCTTTATGCTTCTCCTGCCAGCCCTTGGTCTCATCTTCTATCAAAGTACTGCGGAGCTGAAGGCAAAACTGTAAATAAGGCTGTGGTCAACAGCTAGCTGTCCACTGTAGTGCTCATTACATTGCAATACAGACTTGGTCTGCTTTCGGTCTTTTCATTTTTCCTCCATCTCCATTTTCCAGGTTGTTGGTCACCTTATTATTTTCTCAGCATCTGTAGTAATTCCTATTTCTGAACCTAGTGGAATTCACTGAATTGGTCCTTTCTGTTCAGTGAGTGCTCATGCTGGGATGTAAAATATTCCCAGCAGGAAAGACAAAGGTCTGAGGATACACAGCACCTAGAACAAAGGCTTCACTGAGACCTGTCCCATGTAACAGGTACCAAACCAAACATATAGAGGTAATAGTGAGAAGTTATTCACAGAATCAGAACTGTGACAAGACACTAGATGATTATTTCAGCGAACAAGACATGAGGGTGATCATCAGAACAATAACTGTTGTTCAGCTTTGCTTATTCCACATCTTGGAATTGTCTACACCACCTTGGTCTGTGTTCATGGTATAACGTGAAAAAACTCCCAGGTCTTGCTATTCCCTGGACTTTCTTCAGAAAAGTGTTCTGAACAGCAAGCATTTGCTTCACTGTCCATGGTTAGACAGATAATTCTTTCTTTTACCATCCCTGGGGTCCTTTGCTTCATCCATCCCCACATCCCCAAACTCAGGTGTATCTGTCTCTGATATTTTACTTCAGTCTCTCTCCTTCTGGAACCTGCCAGACAAACTGCATACTCAGAGATTGTCTTGTTGGGAAACAAAGTGGTAAGTTGAGCAAACTCTGTGTAAAGGTAATTTAAATATTTAAGGCTATTTGGAGGTATTTGGAACTCTAGCTGTTTGGAGACAAATGCCTCTTCTCATCACTACAGTAACGTTTCATTTCTTTTACACATCCCAATGCAGACCTTAAAGGCTGATGTCGAAGAGCCTTTTTAAACTTTGTTCAAACCCAAGTGGAGGAAAATAGAACTTTCTAGGAATGATTTTTTCAGAGACAGCAATAGGTTTTAACATGTGCAAGAGCAATGTTTCACTCTGCAGATGGGTATTGAAGCCCAAAACTGAATGAGATAGCCATGTTAACAGAATGTAATGTTTTTCCTATTTCACAGGCTGTCGGGGAGTCTTCTTTGGCAGATGAAAGAAAGTATTCTTTACAGAGCAAGTCCCTGCCAGCCGCATCAGCATCATATCTAAACTAAAATGCTTGACTCTGTTTTTACCTCTGTGAAGTCCCATCCCTGCACAGGGACAGTTTCTCTCCAGCTGTGTTAAGCAGTACAGTACTTGCACAAAAACCAGCATCTAATCTCAATGGCATTTGTGCATTTGTGCAACAAATGGATGTTATAAGTCTCCTGTTTTCTCTTTCTAGCTTACAACTACCAGTCCAAGTATTTAAGTGAATTCTTCAGCTGGTAAATGGTTTATTCCTCTGCTTTAACTAGGACAATAAAGTTTCCTATGCAGTATATGTAGAGGAATCAGGTGACATTCATCCAACCTGATCTCAGACCCACAGTAACACTATCCTGGACATAAGAGCTTTCTCTTCTTCTTTTTCATAGAATCATAGAATTATTTAGGTTGGAAGAGACCTTTCAGATCATCAAGTGGGCCTCATCTACACATCTTTTAAATGCCTCCCCTGCTGCAGCTTGAAGCCATTTCCTCTTGTCCTATCACTTGTTCCTTGGGAGAAGAGACCAGCCACCTCCTGGCTCCATCCTCCTTCCAGGTAGTTGTAGAGAGCAATAAGGTCGCCCCTGAGCCTTCTCTTCTCCAGACTAAACCCCCCCAGGTCCCTCAGCCGTTCCTCATCACACTTGTGCTCCAGGCCCTTCACCAGCTCCATTGCCCTTCTCTGGACCCGCTCCAGCACCTCAATGTCTCTCTTGCAGTGAGGGGCCCAGAACTGAGCACAGGATTCGAGGTGCAGCCTCACCAGTGCCCAGTGCACGGGGATGATCACTGCCCTGGCCCTGCTGGCCACACTAGTGCTGATACAGGCCAGGATGCCATTGACCTTCTTGGCTGCCTGGGCACAAGCTGGGTCATGTTCAGCTCCATCAATCAGCATTCCCAGGTCCTTTTCCAATGAGCAGCCACAGACTTTTCCTGCAAATTCTGTGGCCTTCCAGGTATCATTGAGTAATAAATTCTCTCTGAAAGATCAGTCAGGTTTGAACTCTTCATCTAGCCAGGGCACAGTTGCTGAATATCCTCTTGGTGCTGGGTGCTGAAGTCTGGTGACTGTTTTTGTCTCTGGGTTTTTTCTTTTTCCTCTTGCTGCCTTGTAGCAGGATCTAGCTGGCAGGAGTTAGCTAAAAGGAGGCTGAGGAACCTGCCTGCTGTGTGTGTTTTAGTCTTGGGAACAAAGATACCTCCTCCTGGACCTTCCTTCTGCAGCTGCAGAACCTTGAAGCTCCTGACCTGGTGCTCTTCAGCAGTGGACAGAAGCGTAATGGTGGATGGGGAAGGGAGAGTGGTACTTGTGAGAATGTCTGTAGGAGTGAAAGCCTAACTTTTACCTTTGGAGGGCCTGGGCCAGTGAGGCAATGAGCTGGGATTTTTGGGGACGGTGTGTCCCCAACCCAAGTTATCTTACTGGGACAGGTTGGCCCACTGGCTCTGCTCACATTGAGCTTCCCATGTACATCATCAGATGTTTCCTCTTATGCCAAGGTTGGAATTGCAGGTCTGCTGCTTAAACCCATATGCACACTGAAGTAAAGCCTGGCATAAAATTATCTTCGAAGTATTGCAGAAAAACTTAGTTCTTTGAGCTGTTTTTCTGGTCTCATCTTCAATGCGGCCTGCTTAGGTGAGCTCTCGACTTTTGCAGACAGCCTGTTTGCAAACAAAAGTAGTACTTTTACCAGCGTCTGAAGCAGTAACCAACCTTTCCTAAGGCCCTGTGTGTCTACAAAGGCAATAGTATAAGTGCTTCAGTGTGACTTGTGATGCAGAATGATGCACTCAGTTGAAAAGTAAACCGCTCTCCTGCAGAATGTGAGATACGTGTATGTGTGGAACTGAGACTTTTTTAACCTTTCAAAACCAAACCACAGCAGACTGTGTCAACACAACTCTCCTGGTCACAGGTTTCTTTCTGCTGCAAAACCTTCATCCTAGGTCAGAGGCTGATGATAAACCTGCTGCAGCTTCTGTCTTCCCACATTTGTGTTTTACGTTTGTCTCAATCGTCTCACCATGTACCACCATCTTGTGGTTCCTGCCATGAAATGGTGTAATTCTATGTATCATGGTTGTTTGGTATACAGTACACTTAATGCATCAGAAAATAATTGTGCTGCCTTGTAGGCTTAATGAGAACTCGCAGAGCAGAAAGAGAATGAGTGGAAGTCCGTCAGGGAATACAAACTATTTCAACTAGGAAGTGTGCTTATTTTTTTACAACAGAGGAGGTTTGGAAACTAATGAATCAACTGAAGTGAACATTTCACTGCTCAGAGCTTTTAAGTATATTAAATCAAAATGTAAGGCACAATAAGAAGTAAGAAGAACACCAGCTCTCATGCATACAAATGACATACCACTGACAGGCCATCAGCAGAGTCTGAAATCTTTCACAAATTAATCACAAAATGCAGTACCTGCTTCAGCCTGGAAAAAGCTCTATCAGGTCATTCTGAATGACAGATACGTATTAGTCTAGTAGCTGTTTCTAGTTTGTCGTGAAATGGAAATTGTGTTTGGCAATTAAAAAATACAAAACAAAACCAATAACAGACAAGAAGACTCAGTGCTGGGTCCTGCAATTTGGTCATACCAACCTCATGCAATGCTACAAGCTTGGGGAAGAGCAGCTGGAAAGCTTCCCAGAGGAAAAGGATCCACTGTTACTCAACAGCTGTTGACCATGAGCCAGGAGTGTGCTGAGACAGCCAAGAAGGCCAACAGCATCCTGGCCTGTTTCAGAAATAGTGTGGCCAGCAGGACCAGAGCAGTGATCATCCCCCTGCACTTCCAAGTCCTATGGTTTGTGAACACTTCCAGGGACAGTGATTCCACCACTGCCCTGGGCAGCCTGTTCCAATGCCTGAACACCCTTTTGGGGAAGAAATTGTTCCTAATATCTGGCCTAAACCTCCCCTGGTGCAGCTTGAGGCCATTTCCTCTTGTCCTATCACTTGTTCCTTGTCAGCAGAGACCAGCCACCTCCTGGTTCCATCCTCCTTCCATGTGGTTGTAGAGAGCAATAAGGTCCCCCCAAGCCTTCTCTTCTCCAGACTAAACTCCCCAGTTTCCTCACATGCTCTTCATAAGAGCCACACTATTGCTAATACAAGCCAGGATGTGCTGGGGGAATGGTTGGACTTAATGATCTTAGAGGTCTTTTCCAACCTAGTTGATGCTGTGTTTCTATGTCTCCTTGAAGGACAGTCCTGTAGGAGCCCGTTGGCAGGAAGAAATTATGCTGCATGAGGGCATTGGGACTGGGCATGAGCTAAACCATTACTGAAACACGACATACTCCCACAGCAAAGTTCTAAATTAACTGCAGTCAAATCAACAATCATTACAAGCCTTTACCATGCAGTTGAGTTATTCTGATGAAGTATCTTTGTGAGACTCTACGTAGCAGCAAGGGATGTTTAAACAGCTGTAATATAGTCTAACTGGTGAAATCACCAACCTATCAGAAAAGGTAGGAACTCTTTAGACATAAGTAATGCACCTTCACTTATTTTCTTAATATAGATCAAGAAATGTGGATACTTGCTAACAGCAGCATAGCAATGCACTGGTGCTGTGATGCTTCTTGGTAGCTACGGTGATATCACTGCAGCGGTACTTACCAGACAGAGAAAAATGTTATTTGGAATGGGCTATTACTCAAATTAGGTGCTTGTAAACCTCATCTTATTGCATACAATCAAGTTCTACTTGATTTGAAATGTATTTTCTGCCAGTGATTTGTCATGTTTTCTCAAGCCTGAGGGTCAGTAGGCAGGCTGAGTAGCTGAGATGAATTTTCATGAGAAGCTGTGGAACTTCCATAGTCAAGAAATAACAGTGATTGCAGATACACCATACCCCGAAAGAAACTCTTTAAATCTGGGTTGCTTCCAGCAGTTTCTTCATAGAGACACAGACAGAAACATAACCTATACACTTTCACACACACAAATATTGTATATGCTAGCCAGACTAGATTTCTCTCCTCTCTGCAGCTTGCACTAGTTCAGTTCTTTGTGGGAGTTTAATCTAGGATGGGACACTGATGGAACATAGATAAAACCCCAAACAGACAAATCTATCTGGAAAGAAAAACTCAGACAGTAAAAGGCAAAATGTGCCTTCAGGAATTTCAGAACAGAAGCTACCAAAACCTTCCCTCAATTAAAAAACAAACAAACAAACAAACAAGCAAACCCAAAAAACTGCTTCAGAGATGTGACTTCTGAAATCATCCATGTCATAACCCCAACAGCCTTATCAACATCATTTGAGGTGATTGGATTCTTGTCAATGCCTGGAAAGTTTCCTTGACAAAAGGAATCGTATGTTATGTTTCACAATCCCTTGTAGAGTCAGCCAATGGTATACACACATCTCTCTGCAGTACAGGAACAGTGTAGTTTGTAATGTCTTTTGAATGGAGATGTAAATGAGGAGTCCCAGGCTGCAAGGGCTTCTTTGGTAACACAGAGGCAGATGAGTTTAATCTTATACAGGGGAAGTTCAGCTTAGATACAAGGAAGAAATTCTTTACTGTGAGGATAGTGAGGCCCTGGCACAGGTTGCCCAAAGAAGTGGTAAATGCCCCATCCCTGGCAATGTTCAAGGCCAGGCTGAACAAAGCCTTGAGCAAACTGGTCTTGTGTGAGGTGTCCCTGCCCATGGCAGGGGGATTGGAACTACATGATCTTAAGGTCCTTTCCAACCCAAACTGTTCTGTGATTCTGTGAGTGTCTTTTTGATTTCACATGTGAGGTGCTTCAAAGCCCTGAACTGAATGACTTTCTCAGCAAGAAGTCTCTGTGTTAGATGCTGTGGAGACTTCAGCCATTCCCTCCTCTGGGGTCACTTGTTGAGGCAGCCGCGCTTCCGTCCCTCCAGCAGTAACGCCTGGTTGGACTCCTCCCTGTCATTCGTTCCTGAGCTTCCCCATCACCATGGCTTGAGGGAACTACCTCCATGGTATCATTAAGCTAGTCATACAGTCAATAGAATAGCTTGGGTTAGAAGGGACCTTAAAGCTTATATAGTCCAACCCTCCTCTAATAAGCAAAGACATCTCCAACTAGGTCAAGTTCACAGAATCACAGGATCACAGGATCACAGAATCACAGAATCACAGATTTGTTGGGTTGCCCAGAACCACATCCATCCTGGCCTTGAATGTCTCCAGGGATGGTGCATCCACCACCTCTCTGGGCAACCCATTCCAGTTTTTACCACCTTCATTGTAAAACTTTCATACTCACATCCAGCCTGAATATCCTTCTTTTAGTATAAAACCATCACCCTTCGTCCTGTCACAACAGGCCCTGCTAAAAAGACTTTCACCCTCTTTCTTACAGACCCCTTTCAAGAACTGAAAGGCCTCAATAAGGTCTACCTGGAGTCTTCTCCAGGCTGAACAACCCTCCCAGCCTTTCCTCATAGCAGAGGTGCTCCATCTCTCTGATGGTTTTGCGGTCCTCCTCTGGACCCTCTCCAACAGGTCCATGTTCTTCCTGGCAAAGAAGCCCTGCGGATGCTCCCAGCCCTTTTTCATTTCCTGCTTCCCATTGTCTTTGGTTCACTCAAAAGTTACACAGCATGAGTGGTCTCCTCCCTACCCCTATACACTCACCTTGTAGCCTTTCCACTGGAGCAAAAGTGAAACTTTAGGACAAGTATTTCCTGGAAGGAGTTGACAACGTGCTGCTACCTGCAGGCAACCTTAGAATCACAGAATGATTTGGGTTGGAAAGGACCTTAAGATCATCCAGTTGCAACCCCCTGCCACAGGTAGGGACACCTTCCACCAGGTTGCTCCAAGCCCCATCCAACCTGGCCTAGAACACAGAATGCACCACGGGGTATCCCAATCTACTGAAACAGACATTAAATGGATAAACTAGTTCATGCAAGAACTAGTACATTCTCCCCAGTGTTTTTTAAACACTGTTGCCTGCCCAATGGCCATGGACTTGTTGCTGCTATGGAACCTAGCAAGAAGGTTTCCTGGCCTTTTCAAGGATTCCATGCAGGTCACAAAATGGATTATTTTCAGAAGTCTGAAAAAACAAAAAATCCCCAAAAGGTGGAGAGGAAGCAATACGGGAGCAGTCAGACTCTGCTGAGTTCAAAGTTTACAAGGGATCTGATAAGCCAATATTTTGTCGTGGGAAACAAAGAACTGAAGTTTTTTTCAGCCTGAGACATATGGCTTTATTTGTAAAAAAGTAATTAAGAAAAATCACAGTGGAAAGGCAGTTGTTAATATATTGCATTGTTTCACATTCTAACAGTCTGTAAGTGCAAATGGAAGGCTGAAAATACATTTAAAAAAATGAAGAATAAAAAAATTAACCAGGATAAATAATTGTCTTAATGTCTGACTTAAACAGAAGTTCTCTGAGCTGTTGTTCGTGCTTGAAGTCTGATAATTGGATTAAGATGTGCGAGGTTATTTTCAGAACTGCCATTATTGGGTTATTCTGTAATGATTGTATCTCACCAAGAAACCTTAAAATCTGGCAAGAAGTAGATTCAGTATGAAATGTTTGATGTGCAAGTCCTTTGAGGTCTGTATCCATAGAAGAGGGACCAGAAGAATTAGTCTTCACAAGCAGGTAGCTGGAGAGTGTCAGAATCTGTACCCCTATGCCTCCTTACTCAGTAAATGCAGCTCCTGTATTTGGCCTGGCTATTGTCTCTTGTCACATGCACCACACTCTGGTTTAGCCTTTAATCTTGATCAACACAACTCTGAACTCCACGATCTTCGCTTCTGCCAAGGTGACTTACCTTTTTGTCATTGTCTGCTTTTCAAGAATCCCATCACACACAGTCTGTGACTCAGAACTTTGAATACCTCAACAAAAAAAATAACTTTGCCATTTTTTCCTGATACACTATGAGCAGTAAATCTGTTCTGACATCCAGAACACCATCTCTCAGGACTAAGAACATCCCAAGGTAAATCTATTTCCTTCAAGTAGCTGAAAGAACAGAAAATATCTCCTGATCCCAGACCAACGAAAGTAGCATTTCTGTTGCACATGTTCTTACCCTGGAGGTAGGTGTTCTTTTTCACCCCAACATTTGTTATTTTGGGTCCTGCAGACCCTAGTGGGTAACCCTCAAATAAAGTCTGCTCTTTCTTTTTATATTGACAGAAATCATTTTGTGAGACAGTTCCTAAGGCAGATTTTATCATTTTCTGACAAATCTAAGACACTTTAGCTATCTGACACTACTGAAGTTTGTATCCTAGGCTGCCCTGAGGATGCCAAGGGGAAGCCTTCTCTTTCTTTCAAAGTAAAAGTCACGAATGTAGCTTGAGTGAGAAAGAACGATACACCTGAAGCACCACCCGAAGCTTGGCCACGCACTAACCTAATACCAAAGACAGCAATTTCCTGTCAACCAGCACAAAAAGGGAAATACAGTAGCACTATTACTATATTCAAAAGATCTTCCATTTATTAATGAATCTAAGCATTTACCTCATCTGAAAGCAAGAACAGGGATTTCCTTCCTGTGAGGCAGAACATCAAAGGACTCACTGAACTATACCAAGGCAAGAAGACCATCAAGACGAGAGGCCACAACGGCTGCCCAGCCTGTTTTTAATTTCTGTGAGCCTTCCATCAAGACCAGGCTACATAAACCTATTTCATATAACACCGGCAGGCTGCATAACCTTGAATCATATAAAATCCTGACTCAGCAGCACTCTTGATGCATTACTCTGAAGAGAACCCACACATGGAGTTTTGTTGTTGGTGCCTTTTTCATATAGAATCATGTCAGAATCATAGAATATTTGCGTTGGAAAGGATCTTAAGAACATCTAGTTCCAAATCCCTGGCATGGGCAGGGACACCACACACTAAACCATGTCACCCAAGACTCCATCCAACCTGGCCTTGAACACTGCCAGGGATGGAGCATTCACAACTGCCTTGGGCAACCCATTCCAGTGCCTCACCACCCTCACGATAAAGACCTTCTTCCTTATACCAAACCTGTATCTTCTGTTTAAGTTTGAACCTATTGCCCCTTGCCCTATCACTACAGTCCTTGATGAAGTGTCCCTCTCTGGCATCCTTGTAGGTCCCCTTCAGATACTGGAAGGCTGCTATAAGGTCTCCACGCAGCTTCTCTTCTCCAGGCTGAACAGCCCCAACTTTCTCAGCCTGTCTTCATGCAGGAGGTGCTCCAGCCCCCTGATCATCCTCATGGCCTCCTCTGGACTTGCTCCAACAGCTCCGTGTCCTTTTTTTGTTTAGGGACACAATACTCCAAGTGAGGTCTCACAAGAGCAGAGTAGAGGGGCAGGATCACCTCCTTTGACCTGCTGGTCACGCTTCTTTTGGTGCAGCCCAGGATATGGTTGGTTTCTGGGCTGCAAGCGCACACCAAAGCTGGTTCATGTCAAGCTTCTCATCAACCACCACCCCCAAGTCCTTCTCCGCAGGGCTGTTCTGAATCTCTTCTCTGCCTAACCTGTAGCTGTGATCACGTTACCTCTCGCGTATCCTGGTGTCTTGTTCAGTCTCCATCATAGTAAGACCTTCGCAATCCTTCTAGAACATGCAGATCTTGGGATAAATGTTCTTAAAACAAGGAAGGTAAAATTTCTTGCAAAATTTTATAATAATTTACTTCAGGAGGCAAAAGCCCTAGGGTGCTGTTAAACACCAAGGGACCAAAGACCTCTTGCAAGTCACCTTGCAGCCTTGGTTGTGCAATATGTGCTTGTTCTATTTTCAGTCTTGATCCATGCATTTTTCAGCATGGCAATGAGTTACCCGAGTCTATAGAATTACTCAGAAAAGCTCAAGGGATAAGGAGATAATTGGGTAAGAAAAATAATTTATGTAATTTCTATACTTTTTTTATTATTATTGCAGGAGAATCAAAAGAAAATTGAAAGGCATGAAACACTTTTGAACCAGAAGAAAATATTTTTTGGAAACTTTTCTATAGATTTTTAAACATTACTAGATTTGAGATTTCACATCCTTATTTAGGGATGAATGATGAAGAAAGTGAGATTTTAATGGCTTTCAGCTCTTGATAAACTTCAACTTGTAGATACATTACACAAATGAAAGAGCCAAAAATGTAATCTTAAAACAAAACATATTTTTATAAATGCTTACCTAGAGAAAAAGACACGGAAGCAGTTGTATAAGGCTGTTGCTCTGACTCCTTGAAGTCATTTGTATTTACACAGGAACAGTTTGCTAATCTACACTGCTTCATTCACCTTGCATTCATTACTTGTATGAATATCACCTTCTCCTGCACTCCGGAGCAAGTATTGCAAGCGGTGGTCAAGATTGCTCAGACAGCAACTATACCTCATGAAAACAGTGTTTTCTTTGGTAACTGCTGTCTACTGTTGTAGGTCTACTATGGCTGTTCTCCAGAAGCACTCTGTTCCTCTTGCTGTCCTGCAGAATGGAGGGTATAGCAGGAAGGTACCCTCAAGTACCTCAACCACAAATCTTTCTTTAAGAGCCACAGCCATAATGGTTGCCTTATCTGAGCAACAGAAAAGTCTGGGTTTGAAAGGGTGTCTGAGGGAACAGCCATGGCCAAAAGCTTGATTACTACACTACGGTGGGAAAGGAGTGTAGCATATAGTTATAGCATATTTGCTGCTAAATATCCTAGCAGCAAATCCAGCACAATCAACAGCATCCTTCTCTTCTTGAAGCATTTTAAGGTGGGGAGGGGTGGTATCCATCATGGCTGTGAAGAAAGGACCACCAAATTCACTTGGTGTGTAAAATGACTGCTTCATAATCTAAGATTCCAACATCATGCTAAAAAGCTGTATTTTTTTCTTGCGATTTCTGTGCAGGCACAGTCTTTTGGACCCTTGTATTCACAGATCTGCAACTAAGCTATTGCCAGACTGATTGCTTCACATTTAAAGTGTGGAATATTCAATGGCTTGTCATGTAGCTTAATCCTGTCATGGAAGCATCACAATGAAATATTGTACCTAGAGGAAAGATGACTGGTAAATTCTCTTTTTCCGTTTTTTTTCCCCAGCACATCCCCTATGAACTACGTTAAATGCATTATGACTCAATATATCATTACTGCAAAATGGAACCAGAAATAGTGTGATGCAGACTTAAGAATGGAGCAATTGGAAGATAACATCAGACATCGGCAATAGCTGACTTTGAATAGGTGATTTGGTAGCTCTGAGTTTGATCCTCATGATCCTGTCTCCTCTTCTCTAGACTCAGGGAGAATCCACACATAGCTCATTAACTACACTGACCTCTCTTTGCTTTGAACCTGAGCACTGAAGTATTTGCAGTGTGTAGGAGGAGAGAATACTGTTGTCAGATGTCAGGCCAGTATTTTTGGCGGCAGCAGAGATCCTGCACGTGCCTAGATGTGTGCTCATAATAGTGGCTGATACAGCTGGATGAACCTAGCTGGGAGGTACCCAAGGCAGGTTCTCCAGGAAACTCCATTCCCAGCTTATGGTGATGTTAGCAGTGCTAAATCCAGGCAGCTCCCAGTCAGTTGGGAGCCTTCTGTCCACCCAGACCACCAGGGAGCGAGCATGGAAGTTCCTAAGAGCATCTCAACACACCTGTGGCTATCTACAAAAGGTCATCAGGACGCAGGACCAGACAGTTTACTGTGCATTAGGAGTGCTATCATTCCCTATCCCAGGCCAAGAGAGAAAATACTGGCTTTTGTTACTTGTTTCCTACGGTACAATGTGTAATCAGCATGTCATAAAAAGCCCTTACCCCTGGAGGGGAAACTGCTATTACACCACTTTGCCATTCCCCATGCCCAAGGAAGCTCATGGACCAAACATAAAGCTTTCAGTACCAAAAAGAAAACATGATACACACAGACCCCAACCCCTCAGGCTTCAAAAGAGATAAGCTAGTACTGGAGAGAGACTGATTTTAACTCCACTGTTACAAATGCAGTAATGACACGCTTCTGCAGTGCAACCCAGTGCTGACGAGCACATACATGCTACGGCGGAATTAATTCAGTTATCTGTACAATTAGTACTTGCTCTGGAATCAACAGCCACTGGAGCAAGGCTGACATGACAGCATGAACAGCTACTTTCAAGGCTACAGCTTGCTTGCTGTTACAGACATAATCTAATGTGTGACCTTCTATACTTGGCCCTGTTCTCCCTGACCCGTAATGTTGTAGTTATACACAGAAACCATATGCAGTGGAAAGGAAAGCTTTATATAGAGAAACAAGCACTGTTCACTTCAGTAGCCAAGTAAATACATTTAGGATCTTCATTTACAACCCAGAATTTCAGGGATAAGGAAGAGCATCAGAAGGACAGTTTCAGCACTGAGATGCTTAAAAAATGCACCTCAGTAAATTAGTAGGAGGGACTGTTTTTTCAGTCCATCTGTAACCTCAACTGCAACTGGATTCAGTGTCATTTTTGCAGACAGATGGGCTGCAATACTGAAAAGCTGCACATTTTTTCCTGTGAAAAGCTGCGAGCTCACCATTTACTCTGTGCATGGGAAAAAAAAAGGATTAAAAAAGAAAAACAGAAAATATTTAAAGAGAACATATTCTCAGCTACAGAAAGTTAATATCTTTTAAATTAAGTCAAAAGAAATTTGCTAATCAAACGTTAGATCTTCTTGTAGTGAAACAAAGTTTAACAACGTTCACTAATGGAAATAGTCTGAAGTGGTAAACTGAGAGAGGCATTTTGTGGTGTGTGTTTATGCAGACAGCATCTGTTATGAATAGGAATAGGTTCACAAAAATGTTTAATTTAAACTCTTGTTTGCTCTGCAGTAAAGGTCTGTGCAGCTTGTCAAGGTAAGTAAGATTACATTAAAGTAGGTCATAGAGGATGATGGGTGTGAGACAGCTTTGATCCAAGCAACTATTAATAGAGTGGAAATTTCCACCCAGGGAAGAAGACACATTGCTGTAACTCTACAGAATTGGAAATGACTTCGAGAAAGAATGACTCTTCACTGTCTATTTCAATATGAGAGTTAAGCAGGAATTAAGGAGAAAGCAAATTTCAGAGTTAGTCTGAGGAAAACTCCAGAGAAACAGAAGATTGTGGTTATCCATAAAGCAAGTAACTGACCTGTGAGAATCCTTGCCACAGGATATTGCAAATCCTGTCAATTTCCATGGCACAGAGAGGAGAACAGAGAAGATCAAGAGGAAAAAGAGGGATGCCAAATATAAAGAAACTACTTTCTGTTCAAGAAGTTACATAACCAGCAGTGTTGGAAGCTTGGAAAATGTTTGGGGAAACATGATTCCAAACTTCCACTGTTCTTATAGGCTTCATGATGAGCAGCAGCAGGGCGGGGGAATCAAGTGACCTGTGCTCTTAACCTATTGGACTGCTGCGCCAGCAGTTCATGATATTGAGCCTAGATTATGATCAAAGTAAAACTGTAGTTTATACTCATAGATTTTTAGGTTTCAGCACTAGGTTGGAGGCAGGTGAATGAATGGAAATCGATGTCTTTGTGCAAAAGTTCTTAAAAAAAAATAAAAGTAACTTTACAAATTCTATTACTATTTCTGAAGTGAGGCACATCATCTTCCTTGATATCCCATTGAGACATAATTTCCTTTGTTGCTTTTTATTTCCTGCAGTGAAAGCAGCATGTGAATATATGTGTGTGTATTTTACATTACTACATTGTACGGCTAATTTCTTTGGTGTTTGGAATTTTAAAAAGGCTGTTACCATTAGAAGATTTAGACACTCCAAACCTGTTCTACCAGCAAGATCCTTTGGTAAGTAAAAGGAGGTATCGCTAAATATAACATAGTAAAATACTGCACTTGCTTCCATTCCTTTCCTAGCTGGGGAAGAATTCCTTCAGGTCACAGAGATGGACTCTCCCAAGGGAAGGATGCCTGAGCTCATGCTGATATCACTTTCACAGATGAACTGATCATTGAGACAGAAGTCTCTTACTAGAATATGAACTAGCCCTCCTTGGCCCCGAAATAAACCTACTGCCAATGGAAAGGTTTTGCAGGAAACAACTGTAAACCAACACCAAGGATGCAACGTAAGGAAGATGTATTGACAGCCTGACTTCACATAGCTCAGATGAACCTCATCTTTTCAGCATGATGAGAATAATCTTCCAGCTTTCTTTTTTTCTCTTTCAGATAAATGAAGAGCATATGTGGATGACTAAGTAGAGAAATGAGTTGTAAACCATGTAATAGTCACGTAACTGTTAGTGAAGAAGAAAACAGAGCTAGACCAAAAAGAAAATCATCCTGTAACAAGTGAAGCACTGCTCAAGGTCAACAGCTTTTTGGTTACACATGTTCAAATTACGCATATTTCTCCTAGTAATTTAAAGGCACAAGCAACATATTCACTCATGGAAGGTATTTGGGAGATAGTTTCCCCAAAGCAAAATAAAGCCGTTTTACAAGTTCATATAATTTTGTTTTGCTTTGGAAATTAACACATTGTCTTTCTCTTCTATGTGAGGAATGTGCATCTGTCAAACTAGGAGATTTGAAATGAATACATTAGCTAGATATCCCAGTATGCTTAAGGATTTTGGAGTTCAGTACACAGACTAGCACTGCACTTCAGTGCAAAATTGAAGGTCACAATAAAAATTAAAATGCCATCAGACTTTGCAGTAGGACAAGGCTGCATCATTCCAAGCCCATCAGCAGATGCTTACTTTATTTGTAGAGACTTTATACTTGAGCAGAAAAAAGACAAATTGCTTATTCATTGCAACTTCATTGTTTTGCAAGAATGTAAATTTACCCTCTTTAATCCCAAGAAGTCCAGAAGTTTGAAAACAGTTCTTCTAAAAAAGATTGTTCTCATAATATAAGCCTACTGTTTTGATAGGCTACACTTTACTTCATCAGTATTTTTCCATTAGCGGTTGTCAAACTTCAGCTGTGAGGGTTCATCTGTGATGTGCAATGTGCTGTCTATATGAAATTGAAATACAGCAAGCAATAATCCTCCATCTCCCCATCTGCTCAGTGACAGAATCACAGGGCACCCCACTGGGCATGCTTTGTCAAACACTGACACAAGTACTTGTCATTTGAATTGCAGATTTCGTGGAGTTATTTATCTAATACAAACTCTCTTCAAAGAGGTGTTTACAGCTAGTGGACTCTTCCTTGGAGAGGGAAGAAGGGAAATATGTATACTTAGGAATTTTATATTTTATTTAGGCATCTGCGTAAGTCCCAGGTTCTGTATGTGTGCATGTGTGTGACACTTAACTGCAGATCATGCTGTTGTATTGAATGTTGCACCACAGTGTAGCTGAGATACATGAATGCAGAAGCACTTGTCATGAGACAGCCTGGTACCTGGAATCTTCATTGTATTCTGGGAGCAAGTAAAGAGTCTAAAAATTCCT
>NW_009913194.1:66833-97328 GCF_000696875.1 Nestor notabilis
TCGTCAGATTATACACACAGGCTGAAATTTCTCTTTCAAACACAGAGTTTAATTAAGTGTTTCTGTCCTCCCACTTCATTTCTCTCACTCTGTCCCCACCCTTCCCTTGTGCAAGTCTTTGCAGGGCTTCTCTGAAAATGGATGACAAAAGGAATGGCTGTGTTGAGGACCGTCTGCCACCTACCATGCCTGGAAACACAGCTTGCACTATTTATTTGTTTCGTATTATGTGAGGCTGAACATAAAACCAGACCGTTTTTCAAGTGCCTTTCTAAAGAATCCTACAGCCAGTTAGCCCCTGGTGTCTTTCCAAAAGCCTCTTTGCTGGGTATAAACAATATACATATTGCTAGGACAATTGTTCAGCCATTCATTCCCGTCCCTTCTTTTTCCTACCAGAAATTATCTTCCTAAACTCTTCAATTCCAGTCATGTGGCTATGATCCAGGGTGAGTCTATGAATCCAAAAGGGCCAATTTAATTAGTCTTGGAGGCTCCAAATGTTACTGAAGCAGTCCCAGCAACACTTTTCTAAGCCTTCAATATATTCAGCTGTCAAAGGATTCTCACCATGAAACAGACACTACATAAAGATGTTTCCAATCCACTGTTACTTGATCCCAGGTTAAAAGAGTATAAGGGACTTTTATGCAAAGCCTGATTGTGTTTTGGGTCACAATAATTGGTTATGATGATGATGATGATGATGACGATGACATAATTATACTGATATCCTCCCATACTCCTTAAGCAGTTTTTATTTAACACCACATTGCCAAGGATACTAGGACTATATAAAAAAAGTTGCCTGATTATAGACTTTGAGCTACCTTTATTGTACTGTCCACAATACTAACGGACTTTAGCCTAATATTAGGTGACTGTTCTCAAGAATGGTTACTGTCGCTGAATACAGTAACTTCCTGCTGCCCCTGGCGCCGCTGCAGCACTAACAGCACAAAAGGATGCCAGACTATTCCAAGAAGACTGCTCTTGTATTACACAAAGGAACATCCAGTTCTCTTGCCAATAAACCACAGACCATTCCTGGCAGTACACTCTTCTCAGCTACACCTAGATCATCAAGGACTATGAAGCAAAGATTATTCACTAGCTATGTCCTTATCCCTGCAAGGCGAGCCAAGGAGAAAAAGTGATCTGCTCCAACATGGAGTTGTTAACAGCACAGTGTCTAAACCTGTGGTTTACAATGGTGCAGTTCGTATAGAAGATCTCTCACAGAGGACCTGTGTTTAAGGAAACAATGTGGGGGACAGACATCAGAAGAACAAGGGTTTTTGTGATGTACTGGGACAATCTCAGAAGAAGCAATGCAGCTGTCAAACCTTAGCAGTGGGGATTCAGGCTGGTGAAAGCCTGAATGAGGCTGAAGCAAAAGTTGTACCTAAAACAGTAGAGAGACACCTGCTGACTCCAGTGCATCGTAGATCAGGCTGCATCTGTGAGCACTTTTAAATGCATGAACTTCCTAATCACAGGAAGCCTGGTGCTTATGGTATCTTATCAGCTGAATGAAATTCTGGGGGAAAACAAAACCCCTTGAAATACTGGAACATGTTGATAAGGTCTCCCCTACACCTTATTTTATGAAGACTGAAGAAGCCCAATTCTCTCGGCCTTTCCTCATATGGCAGGCTTCCCAGTCCTTGGATCATCTTTGTGGCCCTTCACTGGACCCTCCTGTCCACATCTTTTTTTTGCACAGAACTGTAGAGTTATTTAGGTTGGAAAGGACCTTTAAGATCAAGCCCAACCATGAATAAAACACTGACAAGGCCACCATTAAAACATGCTGCTGAGCATCATGTCTACACATCTTTTAAATACCTCCAGGGACGGTGATTCCACCACTGCCCTGTGCAGCCTGTTCCAATGCCTGACCACCCTTTCAGAGAAGAAATTGTTCCTAAACAATTGTTCTAAACCTCTTCTGGTGCAGACTGAGGCCATTTCCTCTTATCCTATCACTTGTTACTTGGGAGAAGAGACCAGCCACCTCCTGGCTCCATTCTCCTTTCAGGTAGTTGTAGAGAGTGATGAGGTCCCCCCTGAGCCTTCTCTTCTCCAAGAATTCCCAGAAGTTCCCTCAGCCATTCACTCTTCACCAGCTCCGTTGCCCTTCTCTGGACCTGCTCCAGCACCTCAATGTCTCTCCTGCAGTGAGGGGCCCAGAACTGAACACAGGATTCGAGGTGCAGCCTCAACCAGTGCCCAGTGCAGGGGGACAATCACTGCCCTGGCCCTGCTGGCCACACTAGTGCTGATACAGGCCCAGATGCCATTGACCTTCTTGGCTGCCTGGGCACAAGCTGGCTCATGTTCAACTCCATCAATCAGCACGCCGAGGTCCTTTTCCACTGAGCAGCTTTCCAGTCAGTCTTCCCTGGAGCATTGCATGGGTTTGCTATGGTCCAAGTGCAGGATCTGGCACTTTGCCTTGTTGAACCTCATAGCACTGGCATTGACCCATAGATCCAGCCTGTCCAGATCCCTTTGTGGAGCCTTTCTGCAGAACAGCTTGAGGACATATTATTTTCTGCTGCAAAAATACACAAAAACTCGAACATTTGGGCTTGACATACGAGCTCTTTTTGTCATTCCCTGACACATCTGAAACTGTATTTGTTCTTACTGAATTCAGCAAAAATCACAATTTCCCTTCTTGCCCAAACTGTGTAGTAAATACATACCCCTGATATGCCCCAGCTCTTCGGTTTGACTAAATAAACATCGTGTCTGAATCATTTAATTTAGCTGACAAGCTCCATCAGGCTTTCCAGTGACCCCCCTGCATTGTCAGCTTTCTTCTTCTCCTTCTGTCATATGAGTTTTAATTTTTCTTGTGCATGATAAAACATGTACAAGGTCTCAGAGTAACTTGACAGAAGCTTTATTTACAGTGTAGGTAAAACTTGTGTGCAGCCATCAGAGAAGTCTACTCTGAATATTAATCTGATGTTGCTAGTAACTAATTTATTGGTACTGCCACTTACCTGTTACTTTCAAAAATCCATGCAATGAACTTGTAATATTTATTACTGTAATTTAACTGTTGGGATAGTTCTAAACATCATCCCCTTGCTGGGTTTCAGGATGCATTCAAGGCATGAAACAATGAACTACAGTGGCTTGGCACAGCCAGATCTACCACCAGCAGGGCTGTAGCTCACAACGTGCAAAGATGCAGCTTCTTTTCACATAGTCCCTGGCTTCTACCAATATTTCTAGCCTTTCTTGAACACCCCTTTGGATACTTTCAAAAATAGCAGCCAGCAATGCTGGTCTGAGTTTAATGTTAATTGTGGTATATATCCAGGATGAGGAATGAAAGGAAATCCCTTCTTATACACTTGCAAGTACTCTTCTGTCTTTACTGCTAGCTCAAAACAGATGATGCTGCTAATATTTGCTGTGATACTGGTCAAGAACATATTTTCATTGTAAAGTTGCAAAGAGGTGAGCAAGGAGGTAGAAAAGGAATGCTAATCTGCTGTCTTATCCTGAACATGCTGAAGTTGAAAGTTTCAAGTCCAACATCTTTAAAGGGGAACTAAGCTACTCTGGACTCTAAATGACTCTGGAACAGGCATGTCCAGATGAGCTGTTCTCAAAAAAGGAACATGGAGATAGATCTTAAGAGAAGATATATTTTATGTATTTCTTTTTGATGATTTGTAGAGTTGCTTTAAGACAGAGTCACCTGAATGCTAACACCTACTGAAAATATCAGTGGAGCTGCAAAACCCAGGTCTAAATGTCCAGAAGTGAAAGTACAATTCTAAGCAATGTCAGGAGCTGGATGCAAAAAGTATTTGTAGGTTTCTGGTGTTAGGAATGCAAGCCTAGGACTGGCCTGAAAGTACAAGGCTATGCTAAATCTGCTCTACAGAAATGCTTCATCACAGATTGATGGCATATATCCACTGACCATTTAAACCAATAAGTAGAGCTTGCTCCCCAAAGAGAAAGATGGGCCATTACAGTCCCTGCTCCTATTGTGACATCCTTGGAAATAAATTAACAGAAAGCCTTCTGTGGGATCTTTTGGAAGTAGACAAGGACCATCACAATACACTGACAAATAGAAGAACAAAACTTGGGGCTGGGTAAGGGGAATGGCAAGGACTGGTGGAAATGAAGCCTGCAGAAGTGATGTAAAATGTGTATTGAAGCAGTGCCAGACCTTGCTGTTTGAAGATGATTTTCCACCTTCATTTTCCCCCATATATAAAATCATAGAGTCGGAATCACAGACTGGTTTGGATTAGAAGAGACCGTAAAGCTCATCCAGTTCCAACCCCCTGCCATGGGCAGAAACACCTTCCACTAGACCAGGTTGCTCCAAGCCCCTGTGTCCAACCTGGCCTTGAGCACTGCCAGGGATGGGGCAGCCACAGCTTCTCTGGGCAACCTGTGCCAGGGCCTCGCCACCCTCACAGGGAAGAACTTCCTAAGATCTTATCTCAATCTCTCCTCTTTCAGTTTAAAGCCCGAGATAGACAAGGGGAAGAAAGGGCAGCAGGCTATTGGAAAACATCTGGTATCAAAGTAGGATTTTGGTGACAAGGGCTTTGGTAGTAATTCCAGGACGAACTTTCCTATGGACACCTGCTGCTCAGATTAATCTCTGATCTGTCCTCCCTTTATGTTATACTCACAGTGTGCAGGCTGGTAAAGCTCAGATCTGGATCATTGGCTCAGGGAATTAGGTCTGAAGCACTTAAAGCATTAGTCTAGCATCTTTTGGGTGTGGGTACAGACTGTTGTCCTGAACATTTGGGAGCTCTAGAGAGGATAATGCTGCATGGATGGATAGACTCACACAGGCTTCAAAGATGTCTGGATGGGCTCCCAGAACTGCTTCAATTGCACTATTTTTCATCTGTATCCCAGCTCAACTATTTTTCTTCACACATTTCAAGAACAGAGAGAGGCTGCGATTTCACAGTCAGTACTCAGCAGGAGATAATACAGAAGACATTAGCAGAAAATCTCATCATGTCCCAGAACTTTTTAATGGCACTGGGGCTTCTGGAAAGACCAATTAAAGACTGGTAACCAGTTTCTAAGTCCCAGAATCCAGCGTCTGGCTGATCAGACCATCAAGGTTTTTCAGTTTGGTAACGATAAACCTCTGCAGTCCTTTGGTTTTCTGCTGCCTTTCAAAAAATTAATATTTCTCAAAGCATAAATCCAAAATCGTGTTCTATGTCTTTGCCTTCCTTACCTGGTAACACATTAATGACTAAATGTAGACCTTCCTTCTCAGACAATCCCATTCTACTTACTCTCCGTTCTGCATTCAAAGTCATCATGTCAATCCTGTAGGGCTGAAAAAAATATCCTCCAAAGGAGAATTTAAGCTTCTATCTCCTGCTTTTGTGGCTAATAAACCACTGAAGAGTTATCCCAGCTCCTGTTGTGTTTCCACCAGAATGAAATGGCACCTTCACTGTGTTTACAATCAGAAGATGAAATGAACGACAAAATCAGGGCTCCAAAAAAATAATTAAAATTAAAAAAAATGTTCCCAGTTCATGTTTTCAAGTATAGAGCCTTACAAAACACATAGGTTTTGCTCTCTCCAAAATGCTTTGCATTCTAGAAGCCTCTTATGCCCAGTTCATTAAGCAGGAGATAAGAGTGTAATTTAAAATCATTAGAAGAAATGATTTAACACAATATAAGTTTCTCTGACAACCTTGTTTAGAACATGTAAATCACTGCTGTGCTTAACAATTTAGTCTTCTGTATTCAGCTTTCCACCAAAGATAAAGGTACAGTTTGTACAATAAATCCCAGTGTACTGCAACCTGCCTCTTTTTGTCTTGCTGAATGTTTCAGCAGAGAGAGGTGGTGTGAGAGGAGCTGCCATTCAGCGTACTGCACTGCATACTATTGCACTTTGGTCGCTTCACAACCCATTCCTCAGCAGTCCCAGTGGTTCTTTCTTTTTTAAAAATTGCGAAAGGTTATCCATGAAAAAGCCAAGGGCTCATCTAGAAGTGAGAGACACAGGAAGAAGTCCAGCATACCTCCCAATGGCTCTCGCCGCTGCCCCTCTTAAGTGGCTGAACCACAGAACACTTTATGCAGGAAGTGACCTCTGAATGTCTTCAACAAAGCCTTTTTTAAGCAAGGCGAGCTACCAAGTTAAACCAGGATGCTCAGAGCCTTGTCAACACACATTTTGGAAATCTCTAAGCAGAGGGATACCGCAGCCTCTACATTTAAAGTGATCTAACTGAAGAAGAGTAAGTATTATAAAAGCTTTCAGAGAGTGCTCACCTATCTGAAATAACTGGAGGGCAAAGCTTTCTCCTCATCCAGATATCTGGTACTCTCCAGTATTAAGGGCCCTATGACCCCTCAACTTCCATGACCAAAACACGGAATCATGGTAAGATCCTCAGTAATGATTTCAGATGCTCAGATCTGCCAGCTTTGTCCCCTGGAACCTTGCATGTCTTTGACTCTCTTTGGGGAAACTGTGTGACATTCTGTTTTGAAATGGCAAAAGACTGACTGACTCTTAATCTTAGTTTATTTCCAGGTTTTCATCCTTCTGTGGAGCACTGTCCTGATATTACCTCCCACAATTTAGTGAGATTACTTACCTCCAGTTTGCTTTTATGCTTATGCTTATGAAACTACCATCCAGCATGTCCCCCAGCTCTGCCTCTGGTGCTATTGTTTTTTTCTCTTTATGTTTCGTACACAAATTAAGGACTTTAGACAGAAGAGCTAGGAAAGGGATGATGGTCTTTCTTTTCATCTTTCCCTCCTGTTGCTGTCATACCTGGGTTGATGCTGGCATATGCATTCTTGTCATCCCCGAACCATATAAGTAACAACACATCACCAGCAGCACTGTGTTGCTCACAAATTCGCTTAACTACTTCATGACTCAGAAGCAATATTTGTTTGGGAACTGAGAAGAAGTCTCTGCCCTGCAAGAGAGCTTTCCACTCCTTCTCCAGGATCCTGACTCCTTTGCAGGCTTCTGCTTTCATCCTTGCATAGGTATTTCTAGTCCATTAACATAAAGTCTACCTGACCTAGACTTTAATGCCTAAATATGAACAGAACAGTCAGACTTGCTTCCCATTTGAAAATGCAGTGTACCCTGAAAAGATGAAGTAAGGTTATTTGACTTGATTCTGTTTAAATAAATAATGGAATTTCTCAGGAATGAGAAAGGCTGTTTGGGGTTATTTTCTGTCATAACATGCAAGCATGAGCTCTAGAAACACAGATTGTGTCTGGCATTGAAGAATTAACCCTCAAAAAACACCCAGAAATTTGTTAAGACTTTTGTCTCTCTGTCTGAAATTTGCTGAAGTTTTACTTGGTGAAAACGTGTTCTGTGATTCTAAAAGTATCATAGAATGATTTGGGTTGGAGGATCATCTACTTCCAGTCCCCCCTGGGCAGCAACACCTCCCACAGTGACACCACTTCCAGACCAGATTGTTTAATAAAACAGCTCTTATCATTTCATTTTCCACACAAGAGTGATTCTGTGCATTACCAAGGTCTCCTTCCCTGGGACTTGGTGAGTGGAAATGCTACATATTCTTGTGTGGTTTCCAAGAAGTCCTCCACAATCCTAAATTGCCTGCTGGAGTGACTTGGCTCCACTTGCCCTGCTGCTGTCACATCTTATTCTGCAGCTTTAGTGTGACTCTAGGGGAGGATTAAGCATTTAAGGTGCTGGGGAGGCAGTAGCAGGAAGAATTTCTACCTTCCACCCTCACACGTGTCTCCTTCCTGCTATAGAACTGGCCCAGCTGTTGTGGTTTAAGCCCAAGCAGTAACTCAGAACCATGCAGTTGCTCACTCATTCCCTGCCTTTTTCACCTCCACTCCCAGCAGGATGGGGAGGAGAATCGGAAGAATGTAAATCCCACAGGTTGAGATAAGAGCAGTCCAGTAACTAAGGTATAATACAAACCACTACTGCTACCACCAATAATAATGATGATAAGGGAAATAACAACGGGTGAGAATATAAAACAAAAAGGGGAAAAGCAAACAATAAACACAAGTGCTGCACAGTACAATTGCTCACCACCCATCGACCAATACCCAGCCTGACCTGAGCAGCGATCTGAGCCTTCAGGGCGACTCTCCCCAGTTTATATACTGGGCATGACGTGCTGTGGTATGGAAAGTTTGGGTCAGGTGTCCTGTCTCTGCTTCCTCCTGGCTTCTTGTGCCCCTCCTCACTGGCAGAGCATGAGACTGAAAAGTCCTTGATCAGGGTGAGTGCTACTGAGCAACAGCTAAAAACACTGGTGTGTTATCAACGTTGTTCTCAGACTAAAGCCAAAACACGACACTGCACCAGCTACTAAGAAGGAGAAAAATAACTGCTACAGCTGAACCCTGGACACCTGCTAATATAGAGGTCAGCAAACCATTTTCAAGCTACACTTAAGTTTAATATAAGGATTTCTGCTCCATATGAGGAGCTGGCCAGAAATCCTGGCGTGTGTGGGAAGGATGCATTAGGCCAACCACATCTCCCATCCTTACACATTCAGTCTTCCGCACAGGCTGCTTTGCAGCCAGGTATAACCCATGCAAAGGTCCTTCTGAGATCTAACAGTACAGAAGATCTACTGCCAAGGGACACAACCAATGTAATACTCTCTGGCCTCTGCAAACTCCTGCAAAATAATAATATTTCAATCAGAGTTCTTTAACAAGATATTCACAAACCAGCTGGTTTACTTATCTAAAGGCTTTTTTCCTGCATCTTCAAGAGACTGCTTGCTACAACAGTATCACTTTCTGGAGGAATCATGAGAAGCAGTCAAAATCCAGCACGTTGAGTAAAAAATTCTGGAATAGTTAGAGTTTTGTCAAATTTTCTGAAAGACCTCCCCTGGAAGGGCTGGATGGGACATCTTCATTTCCTTGGAAAGCACACATTATAGTAATACTGTATTACCTATGTTTTTCTTGATTTTTAAGCTTGCTTCCTTGGAAGATTATTTATATGCCACCACACTGTGTTATATAAATATGCCATACCAACCCTCTCTCTGCTTTCCCACTGACAGGGGGACATGCACAGTTTCAGTTGTTTTCCAGTTGCAAACAGAGGAGATGGAGCAGGACAGCTTGAAAACTTTTGATGTTACGTAAAAAGCAGAAGATAAGACAAGACTGATGAACTGAAATTATCACCCACAGGGACAGAGATGATGACCTTCTCTATCCCAAGAGGCAGTGATCAGCATTTCTTTAGCAACCAGTGCTGGGCAGTATAGGAAAGAGCAAAGAAAACTGTGGAGTGGGAGCAAATAGGATATGAGGTGTAGCTGGGGTGCTGTTAGAAAGCTAGTGCCCAAGGTGGTGAACCAAGGGAGTTACAAGGAAGCAGAGATAGGTTAGCTATGAAATGAGAGACAAAACCATGAGCTCATAGGAGGTGAGGCTTTATTGTGATGATTCCAAGCCATTTTGATCACTACACGCACCCAAAAGGCTCTGGACTTTGCATATTGTTTAAATGTTTTGCAATCCCTTCAGAATGACCAGCAGGTCTTGGGAGTGTTACTGGTTTTCTTGAAGTGGGCAGAGGCCGCCGGACCTGCAAGGAATGTTCAATTCTAGTACTTCAAAACTTGTTGAGGTAGGGGTGACTCAGTCCATGGAGTAAAGTCTTCTCAATATCCTGTCTTCAGCATTTTGTAAGTGTAAGAAAGGAAAAGAAAATCACTGAAGATGAATTGAAGTCAATTATTTCCCCCATCATCTTTGTGTCACACTTAAGTAGGGATATTTTTTTTACTACACCAAGCAAATTGATTACTGGAATAAATTACGTTCTCCCCTTTTTTCCCAAAAAGATGATACAGGTGACCAAGATCCCCTGTCCCTTTAAGTGCCAGAGAGGTTATCTTTTAATTTCTGCTATAGCAAAGAGCTGGGGCATAACATAAACCTGAATAGAAGCCAAAGTGATAGGAAAGTTTTCAAGGTTAGATTCTGCCCAGTGTCAGGGTGAAATCTTGCTCAGGCAATCTTCCTCCTATAGAAAGCCCCAGACCTATTAACCACAGTTGTAAGTGCAAGGGGAAGACTTACACCAGAAGAGGTGTTCAGAGTGTGCATCCCTAGCAATATTTTCAAAAGAAGAAACAACCCCTGAATCATTCACCAGGTCAACACCCCTCCATAATCCGTCTCCAGTAAAGCGTTTGCAGCCCAATTCACTCTCTCGCAAATCTCTGCAGGGACATGAAATATACTTCAGAATGCAAGCAGTTGCATACCTATTGCTTTCCCCAGGGCCAATTCTGGCTCATGCCCCTTGCAACTGGTTCAGATAGCAAAGTTCTGAGGGGTAATTCGTGTTATATCATCTAAACTTAACAATGACATAATTGAGCTGTATTGCTACAACACATAGGGACCTTGTTTTGAACCGTTTTGCTCTCATCAGCAAGTACTTCTTAGGAATGTCAAGGAATTATGTGCTAGGTATTAACTTCCTGTCTGGAAATAAGGAAATGTGAACTCTATCCAGCAATGGAGACAGCAAATATTTCCACTCTCCTCATAATCAGCTGAGCTATGCACCTGGTGCTAACTTCTCTCTCTGCCACAGAAGCAGCTATGGTAGGAGCCAAGCTGGACTCCTAATTTCACATCATGAAAGCTTACCAAACTTCACTGGATAACCCTAGCCATCCATCTATGAATTGGGCACTCAAGAGCCTTGGAGATGACATGCCACATCAATTCACAGAACACTGCAGCCATTCCAGAAGAATAGCAACCTACTGGCGAAAAAAAACCCAAAACAATACAACCTCTTCCTCCAAAACCAAAACCACTCTTTAAACAAGTTTAAAAACAACAGAAACCAGGACTCAGGCTAGTTGAGGGTGAGAGTTCCTTCATTCACAGGGCTTTAAAAGAAATGTTTGAAAGTAATTTTTACGGTCAGTCCATCATACATCCATACTCCTTCTTACATCCATGACCCATGTTATCAGATTAAAAAAGGATCAGGGGGAAGAAATTGAGCATAACCTGAACACACAAGGTGAAAATACACCATCCAAACTGCAAAGTGAGGACAGAAAACACATCTGAGGGAGCAAAATCAATGGCAAACAAACAATTGCAAAAAGAAGCACTGGAATTCCCAAAGAACATGTTAATTATTGCTAATAAAGTAATTAACATTTTTTAAAAACTCTGAAAAATGAAATTGGCTATGCAAGTTCTAATTAATACTGTAATAATTTATCACAACCTAAAATGAGAAATCTTTGCTCCTCATTAAAACAATAATACAGTAGAATTTTATCAGGGAGAAACAACCATGGGAAATAGGGCTGGAAAGATCCCAAAGAAATCACACGCTCCATCTTCCTACCATGACTAGGAAGCTCTTTCTGCATCAATTTATCTAATGGGTTATTTCCTCACCTGTTGCTGATTCTTTAAAGGAAGAAGTCCACCCCCAAGAAGGAATCTAGACTTTTCTGCCAGTGAGACCACTTTAAGTGGTCTCTTCTAAGTGAGTATAAACTAGTACTTTGTTTACAGCAGTGTGAGCTTGAGCCCAGAACCTCGCCGTGTGCTGGGCTGCACCCCCAGAGCATGAGCAGCAGATTGAAGGAGGGGATTCTCCCCCTCTGCTGCACTTCTGGGAGACCCCCCCTGCAGTTCTGATCCAGCTCTGGGGCAACAACACAACAGGGACGTGGAGCCGTTGGAGCGAGTCCATAGGAGGCCACGGAGATGCTGCGAGGGCTGGAGCAGCTCTGCTCTGGAGCCAGGCTGAGAGAGCTGGGCTGGTTCAGCCTGGGGAAGAGAAGGCTCCTTAAGGGGAGACCTTAGAGCAGCTCCAGTGCCTAAAGGGGCTACGGGAAATCTGGAGAGGGGCTTTGGACAAGGGCCTGTAGGGACGGGACAAGGGGAATGGCTTTAAACTGGCAGATTTATATTAGACATTAGGGTTCAAGGCCAGGTTGGACAGGGGTTTGAGGAGCAACCTGTTCAAGTGGAAGGTGTCCCTGCCCATGGCAGGGGGTTGGAACCAGATGAGCTTTAAAGTCCCTTCCAACCCAAACCACTCCATGATTCTATTATTTGTCATTACAACATGCATGGAGAACAGTTTCTGTCTTCTTCCAAGAGTACGTATAGAGATAATCCAAATCTGAATGTGCACAGTCGTGGGCAGATCTCAAGAGATACCTTTCCATTTCAGCTTCTGAGAGTACTCCTGCTAAGTGCAGGAATTAAGACTGAAATCGGCAGGCATTACCCTCATGTAAAGGCTTGGTCTAAGATATAGTACTGTGCTTTTCTTGGATGGAAAGAACCAACTGAAGACTTCATTATTCCTCATTCTCTAACACTCATGATAAATCCTGTCAGACAGATCTGTCTCTTTTTATTCATAGACACCTCATCCAGGAATCAGCCTCAGTACAAGATACTGCGATTTTAGCAAAAACTGAGCTCTAAAAGGCAACCATTATCTCCATGTCCACTTTGTGCAGCAAGGGGCTGAGCTGTCATTGCTATGACATCCCATCTCACAATGAACATAGCACATAATCCAAATGAAACCTGTGCTCAGAGCTGAAAAGACAAGAGCCACAGAAGAATGAACAAAGAGTCACAAAGCCTTTTCCTGAGTGCTAAGGAAATTCTGGACTGCTAGTTGTCTCATAAATGCCAGTTTGCTGTGTGCCTGCAATACCGGCTAAGGTTTCCAAGCCATCAATTCTCCAACTTGATTTCAGGAGCACTTTAGGGCAGATTAGTTACCCCAAAAAAGTAAAAATAAGATAAGCAGCATTTCTCTCTCCTATTCCTACTTTATCCCTTGCCTTCCTGTAGGATATTTTTCCCTCACCACAATGAATTATGGGCAAGTTCACTGTCTAATCATCAGAAACGGATTTTAGTTTGTTGCATGTGCAAGATTTCCTTAGGGATAACGCAATAAAAGCTGCAGTTTGGGATAACTTGTAGTGTGCAAGGAAGCCATGAAAAGTTGGAAAATTGTGTTTCCTCAAGTCCTTTTCATGATCCCACTTACTTTCACTGAATATCAAACCTAACTCATGTTTTCTTTCACTTGCATCCCAGTAACTGAACTGCAAATTGGCACTTCTGTACCTGATCAAGACATCCTATCAAATGTGCTACAGCAACATGCCAGGAAAGAGAAGCTCACTATTCAACACCAAAACTACTTAGCTGAGAAGAATAGGTAAAACAACTCTGCCAATGGTATCATCTATCAGAACTCATACAGGCAAAATATTAAGGCAAAAGCTGGAATCACTTTTCTTCAAAAGAACCAGAAAACACATAAGTATTGTTCCCCACAGAAATCACTTTTTGGCTGTGACATGCATACTTACAAAAATAAACCTCTAGTCAAGACACTGTGACTTGCAGAACAATGTGTCATCAATGGGATTTTATCCAGGGGAGAACACTAACTCGAAAGGCACAGCCAACACTGTCCCCTTGAGACTCTCCAACTGTTTGACAAGGACAAGTGTGGGCTACAGACTGATTTATAGGCAAACATCATCTGTGCTTAGCCCACAGGAAGATGCTAGCACCTCTAATGAATTAAATTTCACCTTGAAGCATCTTCTGCATGGAACAGTTGTCTCACATCTGGCAAATTCAGGTCTATGCAGTTCATTTACACTGAAATATTTCTGTTCGTAATAGCAGGATGTACTACCATCCTGAGAAACCCTTTCTAATATGCCATGGCTAGAGGAAGGCAACAGAAGCCAGTTCTACAACCTGCACAAAATACAGACTGCTGGTAAAAAAAAAAAAAAAAAAAAAATGGAGAGAGAAAAAAGGAAGAAAAAGCACATGTGTGTTATAGACAGTCTCCATTTTTAATGTCAGAAGTATCTTGCAGCTAAGAAAAAAACCCAATACTTGGCATGTCCCAAACCCCATTCTTATACTAAATGTTCTACTGAGTTGGACGAGAGAGGAAGTCTGAATTTCCAGTCCACGGAAGAGTTTAGTGGCTTAAGCTATGATTTCACAAACTGGACAGTCTCTTGGAAATTCTTTATGTCTCATGGCTACTCACATTTGGAATTGCTATTTATGCATAGCCATGGAGTTTAGCAACTGAGGCAGGGGGTTGTGAATAAAACTGAACTAGAAAAGGTGGGGATTGTGTGACACCATCCTCTTGTTCTGAGAGCGGACGTCCAGATATTTCTCAGCTACTACATTTAGCATTGCAGTCATATAGCTGCAAAACCATGAACGGCCTAGAGTTTCAGCTCTCGGGCAAGTTAACACACAGTTTCTTTGTAACTGCCTGTTTTCTGCTCATCTAACTTTGTCACCACAAGAGATGATCCTTTTTCTCCATTTTTTCATGCTAATTTACTCAGACTAACTTAAAAACTGTAAGCAACAACAACAAAACCAACCATAATAACAACAGCAATAACAATCTAAAATGACCAAGATGGAACTCTCCAAAAAAGATGGAGATAATAATGTACCTTTGGGACTGTCATCTAGGTTCCTACCTCAAGCCAGTCTTACGCTTATATGAGATCAGGTCATGCTACCTAAGGAAGTCATGGAAAGAATAAACAAGTGAGTCTGAATGTAGTTATTCCATATACATCCTTTTTGCTGCAAGCTTAGCAGTATCACGTAATCTTCTTTCTAATTTTTGGGGTGCTACTCTTAATTCTTCACATTGCTAGCAGACCATAAACAATTGATGAGTAATGGAGCTTTCTGAACTGTTCATTCACCATTACTCTGCTTCTTTTTTCTTACATCATCTTACACATTTGCTTAGGTCACACAGCATTTTCTATCACTCCTTAACTGACCTACTGTTATGGTTTAAGCCACATTGGTGTGTTATCATCAGCACTGTTCTCAGACTAAAGTCAAAAACACAGCACTTCAGCTACTAACAAGGAGAAAAATGACTGCTACAGCTGAATCCAGGACACCTACTGACTACATAGAGACTCAGTAGGTGAGTCTCCTCACCAAAAGCTAAAACATTTCTTGCAGATAGACAAATATCAATTCCATTTGTTTGTGAAGGCTGAGCTTGCTTTTATGTAGCAAAAAACCTGTATAGATGTTGTACTGTTGATTGATCAAATTCAGTTACTACTCAGAATCAGAGCTAATGCTTTCAAGAATCCCTTTATTAAAAGACACCTTCAAGAGTCTTTGCAATTCTGCTCCAACAGCACAGCAAGATTACTCTTTTTCCTTTCACAAGTCTTCTCGATGCAGACCCTTTGAGTGAGGGTGTAAGAATGTGTAGTGAGAGGACAAGAGGACAACTGACAGAGTGAAGATTGAGATGAGCTCTGAGGCAGAAGTTCTTCCCTGTGAGGGTGCTGAGGCCCTGGCACAGGTTGCCCACAGGAGCTGTGGCTGCCCCATCCCTGGCAGTGCTCAAGGCCAGGTTGGACACAGGGGCTTGGAGCAACCTGGCTTGGGGGTAGGTGTCCCTGCCCATGGCAGGGGGTTAGAACTGGATGAGCTTTAAGGTCTCTTCCAGCCCAAACCAGTCTGTGATTCTGCAATTCTATGTGATTTCCACTTTTGATTATGCGACCATCTTCAGCACCAAGTTCTTGATTGCTTGAGATTTGCACTGGGAGACACGCATCTCAGTAGAATTCCTTTACATGTGGGGCTATGGGAAACAACAGACCTCCTCCCTGTCTTAAAACACATTGCACTTCCCCTGTCCCACGGACTTAAATTCCAGAAAATCAGCTGAGAAAGCAAATGAAGGTATGAGGAGCAAGATTCAAAACTGGATTTTTCATGCAACCAGTAGTACGCTGGTGGAACACCTGCACAAAGTGCTGTGGATACCATGTAGTATCCACAGCACTTCCTTTGTGGACACAAAATATGCCACAGATTCAAGGATAGGCTGGACAAGATCATGGTAGATAATTCGGCTTAGTATCATTAAATACAGAGAAAATACTTACAGCCCAGGAAGCCCCCAGAATAAAAACAGAAAATGAGAGATACAGAAGAATACTGGGGGGAGTTATTTCACCATATGCATACACTTTCATGAAGTATCTACATTTTGCTAGTACTGGAGACAGGATGCAGAAAGAGGCAGACCATTGATGTGATCCAGTGTAAACCTGCCTTCCTACACGTATTTCTGGCATATTGGATCCCAGAACAGTAAAAAGGCCCTACTGTGAACAGATGATGTGAGATGATGGTGAAACAAACAGTGTGAGCTGCCCACACCACACAAGGATCACAGAGGTCTCTGTTTCTTTGCTAAGCCTTTTCAGAAATTAAAAAAAACCCCACATTAACTTCAGTGGTGCAGGATGTAGGCAGAAATCTGCCTACCTCTTTGCAGAAAAGGACAGCCAAAGCCAGCATCTAAATGACACTAGGCAACAGCTTTTTGGTAAGATTTGCTAATTATGTATCCTAGTTACACAAATGGACAGCCAATGTGTTGCAAATTCCCCATCCAAGCAAAAGATCTTTTAATTCCACCTTTCAAGTGAGTGATTTCCAAGAAATATGCTAGAGATTTCAGTGCTGACTGCAATCAGACCCCTTAATTTTAGAAAGAGCATGATTTATATCGATTTTATGCTGACAAACCTTACCCATCATCATCACAACAAGGGAGAATATCTGTCAAAATTCTTTATTCACCCCAAATTGTGTATCACCCAGGCTTTCCATCCAAATGCTTTGAGCCTTTGATTGGGACCGAAAGAAGCGAAAGGCACAGAGTGCTCCACGTAATGCCTTTCACAGCCTTTTAAACTCTCCTATTGTTTTCAACAGCCTATAAAATATCAGAGCTTTGTTTGTGTTGAATGACAAATACAGTTCAATACAAACCACAGATTTCAGTGTGGAGATCCAGTTTTACAAGGCTGATGAATAACACATTTTTGTCTCTACTCAAATCCCACAACAATTTTTTTTTTACATAAACACTCCCTTGCTCCAAATCAAAGAACTCTCATGGTTATCAAATATGCACAGAGGTAACATATCTGGATTTGAAAGACACACCTACTGGAGGCTGGACAGTGTTCTGGGTAGATCCCCACTACACTTACCCTGTTGCTGTCTTCCCAATGCATCCACTGTTGGAGCCAACACAGGGCTAGATGATCATTTCATTTGATCTGCCAGAGTCCTGCCATCTAATATCCTTTTGAACTGACTATTAACAATGGTGAAATTGATTCCAAATAGTTCTGGTGTGGCCACTGTTCAAAAGGAATGGTTAAACTTAACAGCATGAGGGAGTACAATAGGAATTCAGTCTTGAGGGATTTTCGGTGTTGGCGGGCACAAGGCTGCTGCTAGGAACTAACAGGAGCTGAGGCACAGGAACAGACTTTGCTTTATTAAAGTTTGTCTGCCTGGTGCTTATTCCAGCTGGATTTATAGTGAAGATTTTCCGCTTACATGTTTGCAACTTGGTTTCAAAGATCCAGGCCAATGCCACTGCATACTGAGCAGCATTGAGTGCTACAAGGTGATATCTTGCTTGCTCAGCACTTTTTTCAGTGCTTATCAGAATCCCCTCTGTGTTCATTCTGGGTTTATTTATAACAGATACTTTCCTATAGGCCTGCTATACCAAATACGAAAAATTGCTCCCACTCACTGCAAGGCAGAAATCCTGTCCTTGTGTATTTATGCTGTCTTTACATTTCTAACCTAGAGTCAGAGAAGATTCAACCTATCTGTGACCCTTCATCATTCACAGGTATCTTCCTCCACATAAACTAGTCAGCTTGCATCACCAGTAAGTGTGTGAAGCTGCTGCTTCAGAACTACAGGTAAAAGCTGAGTTCTTACATCCTGTGTACTAGCCTGCAGTTCAGTGAAGTCAACATCAATGGATAATATGCCCTGGTGATTAGAGACCTGCAATCTATTTTGGTACATGTCATAAGAAGCGCAGGATGGGTAACCTACATGCACAGTGAAAGTCAAAATTGTAGTTCACCCTCAGAAACCCTGTCTTCAGACGTTTGTCCTTGTTGCATAAGATTTTGGGATGTTTCTGGCTAACTAATTAGTGTTTGACCAAGAAGCTATGTATATCTTTCCTAGAGTAGTCTTCCTAACCATTCATTAACAGTAAAGATATTTGTATCCTTTTTATTACTCTTCACTTTTTTCTTCATTTTAATCCATTCCAACTACATTTTGGATGCTTCTCATTCATATATATATTTTCTTCTTCAGTGCCCTAAGTTTCAACATGAGAGCTGGGCCCCCCTCAAATCCACAGCAAGCTGTATTAGGAGTCCCTTCAATGGGTCATGTGAGGTGAGGTTCTGCTGCATCTCACATGAAAACAAATTTCAACAGTAAAAGAATACAACACACACATTTTGATTAATACAGCAAACACAGGATCCTGAAAATGCCGCAGAACTCAGCGTAGTGTTTACTACAGCATATAATGCATGGTACTTGCCCCAGGAAAGTATCCTTAGCAAGGTCTTGGTAACAAATACTGGCAGACTCAAGTTGGTATTGATTATGGCAATCATGGAACATTTTCAGTGTGACTTTGCTAAGTATTAAAAACATGTCAAGGAAAAAAAAAAAAAAAGGAGAAATAATCTGAGCCCTAGGTCACAGGTACATGGGTGTGATCCTCATCTGCATGAATGATCAGCATGGAGAGGTCAAATCGTTGCAGTGCAAATTGAATTAAATTTATAGTAGAGCTAAACTTTCCCTCAAGAGAGCTGAAAAAGAGAGCTGTTAGTGGTTCTTTAAGAATAGGATGTCTGCATTGCATGCTATGCTACACTAAGTGAAGTTAGTGACAGTAAACCTGAGAAAACGATCAAACCTGAGCCACAGGTGGAAGGAGTGGGTCAGATAAGCAGCCACAACAGCTGGTGTGGGGCCATGGCAAACAACCGTATGTCCCCATTCACCCAGGATAAATGAAGGCTGTTTGCAGTACTGCCAGTGTGAGTACCAGAGCACAAGCTGTGTAGTGACCTGACCTGGGTTCAGCGATGATAGGTGTCCTGGGTTCAGCTCCAGCAGTCATTTTTCTCCTTCTTAGTAGTTGGTGCAGGGCTGTGGTTTTGACTTTCAGCCTGGGAACAGCGCTGATAACACCGATGGTTTTAGTTGTTGCTCAGTAATGTTTACTCTGACCAAGGACTTTCTCAGTCTCATGCTCTGCCAGGGAGGAGGGGAAGCCGGGAGGAAGCAGAGGCAGGACACCTGACCCAAACTGGCCAAAGGGGTATTCCATACCACAGCACGTCATGCCCAGTATAGAAACTGGGGGGAGTTACCTGGAAGGCCCAGATCGCTGCTCGGGTCAGGCTGGGTATCGGTCGGCGGGTGGTGAGCGGTTGTGTCCTCTCCCCTTGTTATTTCCCTTATCATTATTATTATTATTGGTAGCAGTAGTGGTTTGTATTATACCTTAGTTACTGGAGAGCTGTTATCTCAACCCATGGGAGTTACATTCTTTTGATTCTCCTCCTCATCCCTCTGGGAGTGGGGGGAGGAAGAATGGGGGGAGTGAGCGAGTGGTTCTGAGTTACCGGCTGGGCTTAAACCACGACATGACCTCAGGGCTGAGGCTTGTCAAGCTTTCTTTGTTTTAACTGATTTTGTCTCTCCTGGAGTTACAGCTATACTTGGTTTAGTTCTAACGGCAGTTTTCCTTATGGCCAGGTGTCTATACCTGATTTGTCTTACTCTTGCTTATTTCCCCACAGTAAAATCGTGTGTTTTAAGAAGACAGTAGAAGCAGGCAGTCGTTCTGTGTAGTTGTATCTATGATTCTAGCACAATTTGGCATAGTTTAGGAGAAAGCAGACAGCAGAAATGGAGACACAGGATGTTGTTGAGAAAAGCTAAAGCAAGCAGTCATAAAGGTGACCGAGAAACCAACTGACAAAGATGGGTATCTCCTTCATGGGTGCCTCCAAGGCCACCCCACCCCAAGGCTGGGGTGAACTCCCTAATGAGCTCAGCACTCTGGTGAACTCAGCAGCATCATTCCTGATGAGCTCAGTGAGAGCCCAGGATATCCCTGATAAGCTGCCCCTCAGCCAAGACATACTTGATAATGTACCACTGGTACCAACTGTGGTGATGAAGAAAGCTGTGAATCATGTCCTGTGCCTACTTATGTGTTTACACCAAAATCATATAAAAATTAAGTGGCTATTTACCCAAGATGAGCTTCTCTGTTGGTGCTTCTCTATATGATATCTCCCAGACTGGACCCTCACTTTGGAATGCCTGTCTGACTCCAGACTTTGTGACATGGATCATTTATGAATAGACACTTTTCCACCCCACACTCCTGGGAATGATTTGGTGAATGTTGTAGCAGGAAGACCTCTCATAACATATATAAGTGAGCATAAAGGTAAATGATCATAACTACGTGCTTCATAGCATCATAGCATCATAGAATGGTTTGGGTTGGAAAGGACCGTAAGATCATCTAGTTCCATCCCCTCTGCCATGGGCAGGGACATCTTCCACTAGACCATGTCGCCCAAGGCTCTGTCTAACCTGGCTTTGAACACTGCCAAGGATGGAGCATTTACCACTTCTGTGGGTAACCTTGTCCAGTGCCTCACCACCCTCACAGTAAAGAACTTCTTCCTTATATCTAACCTTCTTTTGTAAGAAGCTGTGGAAGCCCCATCGTTAGATGTGAACATGAGTAGAAGATATGACACAGGTTAAGACTGGACATCCTGCAACTCACTAATAGTAAATTAAAGAAAAGCAAATGTGGAGACAGGCAAAAGCAGTTGTATAGATAACAGAACAAAGAATATACATGTATGGTTATACATAGTTTATCTAAATACAGATTAAAAAAAAAAAGAACAAGGAGTAAAAGTGTGCTAGGAAATGTATAAAAATGACCCCAACTGGATCCTTGAGTGAGGAAGAACTCATTAACATCACCATCATGTTTCTCCTGATAAAGAACTCCCAATACTGATGACTTTCTCAAGCAGATTGAAGCTATTCTCCTTAGGATCTCAAGGAGCAGTGGAACGGCAAGCATATTCTCACAGAACACGTGTATGATAATTTTAACTGTATTGTTACTACAACTGAGACTTTTTTTTTAAAATAGTATTTATTTCTGGTTTTCTTTTGCCAGAAAGAACTAAATCTCAACTAATAATACATCTTTAACTAGACAGTTAAGTTTTTGATTATACTAATAATACATTCTTGGCTTTTTATATGTAACATATGTTTCCTTTGTGGCCATAACAAGATTTTGATAATAACAGAAGGGCATGTTGGATTTCCACTCAAGCTACAAAACAGCACATCAGACAAGAGACAGGTTCTCATCTCTAGTTTGTCTTCAGAGTGCTCTCAACAGGAGGACCAACATAAACCAGCACTTAGTAGACTTCACACACCAAGGATCACAGAACCACTTGGATGAGAATGCACATTGAAAGCTCTCTAGTTCGACCTCTCTTTAAAAGGTATTTGCTCAATGTGAGTTTCTAGCCAGAGAAATTTCAGAATATCTTCATTCTTGTCTCTTTACTTCACATGATGTTTCCATTTCCTTCACCACCCCTTTTTGCTTGCTGCTGACTCTTCTCTCCTATCACAGTGACACTGTCTCAGGTGCCTTGGTGACTGAGTTCATTTTTCAAAGGCTTATACCTGGGGATGAAGATAGGAGCAGAAGAAAACCATCTTCCAAGCCTGTGTCAGTCCTATAGAACTCCACACTTACAAGAGGACAGTTGAGCCCTGGGGACAAAGTTGGCTCTTAGCATGTCAGGTTCACCCTACCTACATTGCAGTAACTGGTGTTTACCTCTGAGCCTTAGTTCTTTATTCTGTGAAAGCAGCAAAGACCTTCCCCCACCTTTGGAAAACACCTTGCAGTCTACTGAGTTCTAAAGAAGAAGCATCTATTATTATTATTGAAGACATGCCCCAGTGCCTGCAGGGGTGGGTATCACCTCTTTGGCTGTCAATGGTACAAGTAAGCTAGCTGCTCTCTAAACAAATAGTTAATTTTGCTGCTACTTATCAAATGAGCAGAAAACCAGTGGCTACTCAGCCCCAGGAGGATGGAGAGTCTTCAGACATTGTAATTACAGGGTATCATAAGCTCCCCTAAAATGCAAATGGAAATATAAGTGTCTCTGTGAGCTAATGAGCCCCTAAGCCTCAATTCCAACTAGCAGCTGCTTAACACAATTTTAAATCTGCTGTGCAAAAGAGCCCAGAAGCACAGCTGCATCTGAAGCATTATTGGGGATGGAGAACTGATGCAAAGAGAGATGGAACATGACCTAGAAGAGTGGCTTGAAAAATTTCTAACTGCACACTCTTTAAATGGGCTAAACAAGAAATATTTAAAAAGGGAGAGAACAGAGCTTTCTGCTGCCAAAAATAAATGACAGTGGCTGTAAGAAACAAGGCTTAAAGGCTGTCGTATAAGGGAGAGGTGAACCAAGAGAACTGGTGTTCTTGTCAGCCATCGATAGCTCTGCATTCATGCTCCGATTTCTGTCATGCACAGATCTCAGCCTAGGCCAAGACAACAAGGGAAGAGTGGCTACAAAAGCCTGGCAAGTTCCAGTTTCCTCATTGTGTACAAAAAATGACAGAGCCACAACCTAGCAAATGAGCCGCACATGTGCTTAAATTTTAGCCCATGGTTTTTATCTTACTGATGACCACAGTGAACTTTTGAAACACTTCTTTCAGCTAGGGACTTGGTTAAAGTCTTATGGACCATCATGATTTAAAGCACTTCCAGATTAAAGCCACAGATCATCAGCTGGCATCACAGGAATCCCACTGATCTTCATTCTCTTATTTTAAACATAAGAGTTACTCAGTTATTCAGCTTGCGTAGAAAGTCATGCCTTAAGATCGAGTTAAAACTTACACTGTTAAGGCAAGAACCAACACAACTGAAGCTGTTGCTTCTCCCCCTCCCCCATCCCCTTTAAGTCTGTGGCAAGGCTGACAGACATTGACTTAGAGACAGACAGAGAGATCGGGGGAACAGTTAGCAGCACCAAAATAGCTCCTCGAAGCGTTATTTTTGCTTACAGTCAAAAAAAATAAAAACCAAAAACCCAGCTTCAAACATGAAAGAAAAAAGAGAAGACCACTAATAGAGAGTAATTTGGATGTTCTTGAGCTCAACCTTTGCTGAGTGTCACACCTCAAGTGTGACTACCACCGCAAATAGGACAATCTAACTAATCCTTGAATCACTTCCATTTTGTTTCTCCCATTTGTGAACACCCACAACAAATTACCAGTTATCTGATTTTGAAAGGACAGAGCAGGTTCACTTGTTTTGTGAACTTAGTGCACTGTTCTCCAATACAGAAAGAACTCTTATCCCACCACCATGTAGCCAGCATACGCACAAGGGGACACTACATTGGCCACAACTGCTGAGAAATCACACCTCTTTCTAACAGCTGGCATGAAAAAAAAGGAAGACATTAGATACCAAAGCTGCCAGAAGAAAGCTCAAGTATAGTCCCAAATCAGCATATACCTGATGGATTTAGATGCTTCTGCATAATAGAAGGCAGAATTAAGAAGGGCTGCCCGCCTCTTTAGGCTGGAAACTTGAAGTGCTGTCAGACTGGTGGGCATATTCAAAATGAATGTGCCACTTACTTACAAGTTTATGTTAGTTACCGCTATTCAAGTAAAGTGCAACTGTGATGAACAGTCAGAAAGAGGGGCAATGTATCTTATTCACAGCAGCTTTGGGCAATTGTTCAAGAGACATACTCCCAGCACAAGCCACTCATCCCTTTTTTCAGTTCCTGTAAACCATACTTCTTTTCTTGAGAACATGGCATCTCAGCTACTTTCCGCCATATCCTCATCTCTCATCTTTATTATGTTGACACTGTGCAAGTTCAGCTCCTTGTTCATTCTGACAGGGGTTCTGCATTTGTCTCAGAAGCACAACTGACGATTCAGTCTGGAAGGACAAAGGAAAACCAGGACTATTACCATTGCTGCTCCCACAGACCAGCTACAGGAACATCCATCCTCTGCTTGCCATGTCATATACGTTGCATTTGCATTCACATAGCTAAAAGAACCAAAAGAAGTGTACCACTTTCTTGTTTTCACTCCTGCCCTGGGGCGGGTTTCTAGTTGTGCTGCACTGTTTTCTTGTGTGGCCACACTCTTAAAGAGAAGGTATAAGTACCCAAAAAGGGCAGTGTGGATAATGAAAACATAAATAGACTCACGCAAACTATATCCTGGAAATGCTTTCAATTTAACAGCTTCAATCTTACTCTCTGTTTAACAGCTCGAGTCCTAATGCCAGTGTGGACCTCTTGGACACACCATGGAGCAGAAAGTCTGCTGCCTCCCTGTGCTTTCACCTTATCACTGATTTGTCCAAATGGTGAGGCTGTGGATGACAATTTCCACAAGAGAGTCTGGAGGGAATTTGTGTGGTTTCTGGCTGACTTCCAGCTTCAGAAGTGAAAACTGTGTGAAAAGGTCTTTTCCTCCCACTTCACCCACTTCAACTTCTGATTTCTCCACCAATGCAGAAACACTCCCTGCACTGTTTCAGAAAACTCTCCTGCTTGTTGCTATGATCTTTTCAGGTGACAGGTACGCATATGCAGCACCGAAAAAGTTAAAGGGAGACAGAGGACATAGAAATGGCTCATGCTGTTTATGTCTTTCTTTCCATCAAAATACAAAGCAATGTTACTGAAATACATGCGATTACATCCATGCTGCCTCTTGCATACTGAATTAAGGCTCAGATGCCTCCTGCTCTAAATACTACACTTTATGAACACAGCATTCCTTTGAGAGGACTTCCATACTGATAGAAGGCTTCAGTTTGCTCAAGAAAAGAGGACCATCATCCATCAAACCAGACCGAGGAGCACACAGAGAGAGGTAATAGCAGCAATGCTAGTGTGCAACAAATAACTTGTTCTTTGCACCTGTAAAGGATGCAATATATTTGAAGACATAACACAGATAAAACTTGGTTTATTTGCATGAGTGTAACACCAATAACAAAAATTATAGATACTTTACCAGCATGATCATCTAAATTCTAGAAGATTAGGGGCATATCTCAGTTCCAGAACACTCACAGCTCCAAATTGTGCTGTCAGAATACTTTCTTATTCCTCTCAAACCCTTCTTACCTCACAGAACCTCTCCTTGTTCTATTTGTTTACCAAGTTTAACAGGGGCAGACAAAGGAATAAAAGAGTAAACAGTTGCAATGAAGCTATAGACCTGACTTCTGGTTAGCAGACATGAAAGTAAGAACAGACCTTCTTCTCTCTGCAAGCATTTCTAGCTGATCTAAATTGGGTCTGTAGCTGTGACAATTCAGGGCCTTCTCCCAAGAAGACAATCCTAATGGGATCCATCTCAGTTGATATGGGCATCCGGCAGATATGGTAAAGAAATATTGCCTGTGCTCTCTCCTTTCTCCTGAAAGGAAACCAGTGTCTCTTGGGAGGTCCCTTAGAAGATCACTTCATGTTAATTCTTTGAGGGGGCCTCGGAATCTGATGATTAGCTGTGTTAGTTGTATCTATCTGTATGTCTGTAGAAGTAACAGTAAAAAGGCTCCTGGAGACCACTTGTATTGCTCTGTTAACTCTGGAAGCTGATGCATAATTGATTTGCTGTCAGGTTGGAAGGATGTGCTGCAGGGAGAGTGTTCTGAAAGGTCTATCCCTCATTTTGATTAATCACTTGGATGGCAACACAGACACTTACTCCATTGCTGCACTAGTGTATGTGCAAACTGGGTAAAGTAAGGAAGTTAGACATGCATGGCTTGTTACAAGACACAATACTTTGCATTACCCAGGAAAAAAATAGTAGCTTTCAAGCACACCAGCCTTCCTACAGTTCTTTATCTGGATGATGAAAGCTAACAGGGCAAAATTAGCATTAGAAGTGCTCTCAAATAATGGCATAAAATAGGCTGGGTGCAAAGCCAAAGTTGTCTACCAAAAGAGGAATATTCAAGTGCACAAGTACAAGTATGCTTCCCACAAGAGAGTGTGGACCCACCAGCAGTTCTGCTGAAAAAGAGGTAACAGAGATATAAACTATTGTCACAGCTAAGGCATGGAAGACACTAGAAAAATGAGACTAGATTAGGCTTTGTCCTGCCTCTACAATTACACAAGATAACGATGAGATGGAAATCAATGCAGTGTGCCAGAAAATAGCTCATATTGCAGATTAAAGAGAAGAGCTACTAAATACAGCTCTGCCTCATCCTGACATAATGTGAGTATATCAGGCAGCAAATCATCCCGATCTGAGTGGTTGTATTCTGCAGAAAATGTTTAAATGACCTTCACCCTGTTCCTTTCATTGGTGGCCAGAATATATCCCAATGCTGTATTTCATCTTTCTCTAGCAAGGAACTACCACAGATCCTGCAAAGAACTTCATTATCACCTTTTAGGCCAGAGAAGGAACACATGCTTACTCATAGGAAGAAGCTGTAAATGTTCCCCAGAGGTGCTGAGATCTCCTTAAGGAAAGCACATTTTTAAAAAGTTACATAACGAAAGGGTCTCTAGTTAAGACTATTATTTGTATTATTTGTGTTACTTTCCATTGTCAAGCTGGTCCACCCATCCAAGTGCCTTAATGAGTTTGTTCAGGAACTTCAGAGCTTCAGCTGGGAAGTTACACAGATGAGTCTGTCACAGGTTAATTAAGCTGAAGTTTAGATTAACAATAAACAGATTTTATGACAAATACTTTCTCCCACCAGAACCAGTTCGACTCTCTAGATCCTTTGATGTCCTGGTGGCTGATGAGTTTGCAACACACAGCCATGTATCTGTGCTTCTGTTTATCTCTCTGACACAGATCGAGCAACAGTGAAACCACAACACCATTGGTTTTTAGACAGACTATCACAGCTGAAGTCTAGTCTACTTGTGCCATGACACTGCACTGGAAAACTAAAGGCTATGTCCCAAAAGCAGTAAACAGTGTCTGTCCAATTGGTTTCCTTCCATACATTTGTGGCTACAGGCACAGTCTTGGAAGAAAGGCATGCTGGGTTCAGGCATACACTCTTCACTCATCAAATGACTAAATATAACCATATTAATATACATAAAAGTTGGTATAAGTCTAAGCCAGACTGAGCTGGTTAAAAAACAGAGGCCTGCTGACAGTGTTGACAAAATGTCTAACAATTAACAGCCATTTGGGACCAGAGCTCAATGACATGCCAGAAATGAGAGCTAAAGGATTAGTAGCTCTGCTTCTGACAGTAGGATAAGGTAATGGTGGACAGAGACAAAAAACCTCTCTGCTCATAGCTTCTGTTCCCCAAGATCCCCCAGAGGACCGGAATATGTTGTGAAACAGATGGGACTTCCCATGTTACCAGTGAAAAATTACACAGTCCAACAGACCAGAAAGGGATAGGCAATTTTGCCTCATTTACCAAACCGGCATGAGCTTATGGCCACAGAGTCAGCCAAAAGTTAGCCAAGTCCCTGAGTGGCTTATTACAAGCATTGTGCTTTCTACCCTTGAGCAACAAAGAATGCAAGGATAGGTCAAGCTTCTCTGAGGAGAAGATAAATTATGCCTGTACTCCTCTCTCCTCCCACTGCCCCAGTGTGTGCTCCCTGGGGTTTTCTTGAGGGCACGGGAGTGGATTTAAGCAAGAAAAAAAAAACCCCAACAAATCAACCAAGAAACCTTGATCTGCCCAACACAACTAATTTCTTATTTTTCAAAGAACGGTTACAGCGAGTTTTAGTACATGTCTTAATGAAGACTGACTCATGACTTGGCTCTCTTATAAAGGCTTTGTAGTTAAAAAGAATGGAAATAGGGACCTTGTTAAAATGAAAGCTGTGTTGAAGGTTTTGCATTTCAAGCCAGTTACCTCTTACCACTTTCTCTATTTGGTTCTCTAATTAAAAGGTTAGCAAAGCATTTGCCAAGACACAAGGAACCTGAAGTCTCTCTGCTTAAACCCTGAACTGAATGTAACTACCCCAAGACTGTCAGTGATATAATCAAGGCAAGTCTCTGATTCCCTGGCACTAACTTAAACATGGAACAAAAATCATGGGGAATGGTGGATAACAGGGATTATTCTACTCTGACCCTACTCTCATACAATCAATACAGTCAAGGAAGGGTTCACCTTGTTTATAGTCAATGCCCTATACAGCAATTGTACTCTGCAGTTACTGTGTGCACACGGTAGTGGGAGGCACAGAGAGGTAGGTCACTTTCTCAGCAAGGTGACTATAGCAAAGCCAGCCAGGAGATTTTTCTGTGTGGCAATGAACACATCTAACAAATGGAGGGGAAATATCCTCTCGGCACACTATGGCTCTTCAAAAAGTGCAATGGGCTTTCTGGGAGAAGGCATCTGCTGGAATTGAGGTTGTGAGCGGGTCCATCAGCTGTAGTCCATGGTGTAGTCCACACAACAGCAGTAGAGTGTACCCTGCCACCATATGAACAAGGTCCCTGTGTTTACTACTGGAGGCTTCAGACCATGCCCCACACATAAAGGAGATCATTCCCTCACCACACATAAAGGAGATCATTCCCTCACCATCCTGAGTCAGGATGTGCAGTCAGGGCTTGTTCAGCCTGGGGAATAGAAGGCTCCGGGGAGACTTTAGAGCAGCTGCCAGTGCCTAAAGAAGCCAACAAGAAAGCTGGAGAGGGGCTTTTGACAAAGGCCTGTAGGGACAGGACAAAGGCTTTAACCTGACAGAGAGGAGATTGAGATGAAATATTTGGAAGAAGTTCTTCCCTGTGAGGGTGCTGAGGCCCTGGCACAGGTTGCCCAGAGAAGCTGTGGCTGCCCCATCCCTGGCAGCGCCCAAGGCCAGGTTGGACACAGGGGCTTGGAGCAACCTGGTCTAGTGGAAGGTGTCCCTGCCCACGACAGAGGGGTGGAACTGGATGAGCTTTAAAGTCCCTTCCAGCCCAAATCACACTGTGATTTATTGTTTCTATCAAAGGTCACCACGCTTTCTTGCTAAAGCCAAGGCAAGGTCTTTCTCACACACATGGCCACAGTACAAGTTACTACAACTCCACGGTGAATCCAATTCATCACAAAATTACCACATCATCATGAGCAGACACAGGACTAAAGCTCACTGGATGAATGTCTCTGCTAGCATTAACCCCTACATACTCTGCTGGCAATTCACACCAGCTCTTTCAGCATGACCATGTACATAGTAGCCCTGTAATCTAGACTGCTGAGCTGTGTAAATTCACAGGGTACCATTTATTTGTCTTCATCCATCACTGCTGGGTCTAAGCAGCAACAAGTACCAGAATCTAGTCACATTGTTGCAGGGAAGAAATTGCAGCAGTCCAAAGAAGGGAATAAGTTTATTGGTGGAAAACTGGAGTGCTGAGCCCTCAAATAAGACTTGTTGTTCCATTTTCTCCTTTCCATCACTGTCCTCAGAAGAGATCACCAGGAAGAACAGACCCTGACAAGTGGGTTTAGTGCTATCTTAGCACCAAGTGAAACAGAGATAACATCCTGACAGGAGGGTTCATGAAATGAGGAAAAAAGGAGTAGACTGTAGGATACACCAATGTCCATGTCTGTGTAAGTCAGCTATTGAGAAAAGACAGAAAATTAACCATGAAAGTCAAAATAAAAGCATCTGAGATCATGTGTAAGTGTACCACAAATGCTTTCAAATTTCAAATGGAGCTCAGACCCTTTGAAATCAATGTGGCCTTCCCCTTGATGCCTGTCATCTTTAATGCAAGTCATCTTTTAGGGCCTTCAAGGCCTTCAAATTACATGACTAGCTTTTGTCTTCTGTGGTATCTCTGATTAATCCTTTCCAATGGAGGAAAAATTCTCCAAAGACAAATAGCACTTTATTTTTACTGTTTGAAGATAGAAGAGTGTGATCTTTCTCTTTTGCTCTAAGTGAGCTGCACCTGGAGCAGATCTGGCTCTTCTCATAAGTGATGAACTCAGCCACTAGCCTCATACAGTGTCTCACAGAATATTTGTGTATTTCTTCCTTACTAGCTCACTACTCCCTGGTACCAGGAAGTTCAGCATAAACACAGGAAGGAAGATTTTCCCAGGCCCTTCTCCTTTAGCTCTTCCCAGATCCCCGAGGAACTTCTTTAAGCCCCAAAGTATCAAAGGCAGATTTTGGCATAGGTAGATGTTTCTTTCATGTGTTGCTGAAGCCAAATGAGAACCCAGACAGGAAAGAAGATTGTCTGTCTCATACTGCATAGAACAGACTTTGCAGATCTGAGACAGCTTTCAGAACCTGAAGTAGTAAGAGAGCAGGAAGACAGTACACTAGAGCTCAGCCTGGGCAACAGGACTTACAGAGCAGGCATGGGCAGGCTTACTCC
>NW_009913194.1:97359-112507 GCF_000696875.1 Nestor notabilis
CTGTTCTGCCATCAGGAAATATATTCACAGCATCAGATTTCCACACTGCCAGGGACAGAAATAAGAGCAGGATGAATGTGCAGGTGGCAATGCTGTGGAGGCTGCTCAGCTGCAGGTGATGCAATGACACAGCCAGAAGCCTTGCTAAGCATCCAGCCCAAAGAGACAGAAGGTACTTCTCCCACCACTTGGAGTCCTTGCACAAATCTGGTGCTGGATTCCATCCACAGCTTCATCCCCGCTGCAGATACCTACCTGGAAATATCTACCTGGGAGTACAGTTTGACTGCGCATGTCTTCAGGGAGGGATTAAGAGCTCTCATTGGATCCCTTTCCTCCTTGAACTTGACAGGAAGAGAAATTTTACTTTTCAGGTTGTCCTGCACTGAACAGATTTTCTCCCTAAGCTTTAAGTGAGAGGAGAAAATAGAGAAGGAAACAAAATACAACACTGAGCTGATGCCGGTTTCCACTAAATACAGTATTCCTTAGCACAGACCACATGTTACCTGGCTGTCATGTCCTTAACATAAATGATACTTCTATTATGAAAGAATGTTTAGGATGGGTTGTTTTCAGCTGGAGCTTGGTCACGTCCTTCTCAGACTCTACATGGTTGACTTACTGGACCTCCTAATGCCTCTGATGATTTATTAGAGAATTTGCGGGCACACTAAAATTATAAATAATGCACAAGTGTAAAAGTAGTTTATGTATTTACTTCAAGAAAGTGTCACTCTCACATTGTCACTGCATTTGCTGACTTTGGGCTTATTTTGGATTTAAAGCTTATATCAAATCTCTTATTTGAAATTAGACCATTACCTTCTTTTTTTCTTCTTAGCATGAAATGCACAGCTTTTCACTATATCACTTTTGCATTCCCTGCTGCCAGCCAAGGCTATTGTGCAATATCTGTCACCCAAAAGCTACTAAAACTAATGCTTGTCACTTAATCCCAACTATAATTTCTGGCTAACCAACAAGGAAAAAATAAAAAAAAAATTACTTTATCAGCTCCAGTCTCTTTACATCTGCTTTATTCCCAACTGTAACACAACCAGTTATAACTGAGTTGCAGTTTAATCAACTAAGTGGGCCACCCCGTGAGGAAAAAGGGAAAAAAAAAAAAGGAAAAAAAGAGAGAAAAAAGAAGACAGAATCTAGGTCACTCTGTTCTCAAGACAGCAAAATAGATAATTGCTTCACTCCAAAGCATCCGTACTGCACTTGGGGTATGTTTGAGATCTTACATAAGTAACACCATCTCTGGTTAGCCAGCCCCCTAATAATGCACCTCAAATACCTTTTCTATGCACATTCAGCAGTGGTAGATCTGACCCATCCTTTTCAGACTGTGTAGAAACATGAAATAGTCCAAGCCATGAGATATTGAAGGGATTTTTGTGAGGTTTTAAGGAGAAGGGGAAGAAAAACCCTGTGATAATTTTACTCTCATCTACAAAACTAGTAGAAATGCTGCTCTTCAGCTGCTGTAGAATGACAGATCTCTGTCAAAAAAAAAAAAAAAAAAAAAAAAAGAAAAAGAAAAGACATGCTTAGAGCTGCTGAAATTTGTGAATTACATTATGCTGTATCAGTGCAGTGCCTGTGAGGTCTCAGGACCCTGTTGTGCAGAATCAAGCCCTGGGTTTCACTGGTCATGCAGAGCTTGTCTCTGTTGGGCTAGATTAGTTCAATTGTTGTTTTTTTAATTCTAACTTTTAAGGTCCTTTAAAAAGGACCTAGTCTTTCACAGGACATAGCAAAATACACACTAAACTGAGCTCCACATAAATATCAGACAAATAACCACATAAAACCCAGCAATTAGACAGCATGTCTACAAGTGAGATAAAAGATAATGGGTGTTCTTAACTCAGGGTGGCCAATTCACAATAGTTGGCTGGAGTTAAAATAGCACTGAAGCTGATGTAGCCTGCATTAATAGGATTCAAGGTGTGAAGGAGAGTTAAAACTGTAGCAGCTTTGTCTTCATTGTAGCTGGCGTGGAAGCAGAACACTCTTGTCTGTGATCATGATCAAGAGGATGGGTTTTGCTCACCTATTTTAAGCAACTGTTAGTGCAGCAGCTAGCATAGCAGGAACATATGTATAATGTCCTTGAAGAATGGAACTGAGGTCCAGGAGGAAGCAGTACCACCTGGAAAGTTTTATCAGATAGTAGTTAAAAATCAAAACCAGAAGTCTCAGTTGAGTGTCTCAGCCAGGAGGCAAGTCATTGTCTCCATGTCAGGAGACCTCAAGCCACATAACCAGAAAAGGGGAATTGCAGTGGGATCTCTACCTGGTCACACAACTAGATGCAGTCAGCAGAATGGCATGGCACCTTTCTCTTCTCTTCCAGATGCCAACACTTTGCTATGGCAATGATCTGATGTTCTACTATGTGCCTGTATGCCCTGGCTGAAGGTTTCCTTTGGGTAGATACTCCTGGAGTAATTCAGCAGTTTTAAGGAGACTTGGGTGGAAAGTTATCAGCCTCACAATGTTACAGGAGGCGTTTGAGCCCAGGGGATACAGTCCTGCATATAAAACATGCCTCTTTTCATTGGTGTTAAGCCAGCATAATGCATCCTCCTAAAGTGCCTACCTAGGTAGAGATTTAAGTCATTGAAATGTGAGCCTAAGTCTGGGTTATGGCCAGGGTAGATAGCAGGAACATAAAGTGAGGAACGTAAACTGAGTCTAATAATCTGCCATCACAAGTAAAATAGTAAATATTGGTACTGAGAAAGACAGAACAGCTCGTTCTCAGACAACTGTTCAAAATTGCTTCCATGTAAGCTGTGGGTAGAAGTTACAATGGAGGGGATATTCTTCCCTGTGAGGATGGTGAAGCCCTGGCACAGCTTGTGCAAGTCTAGTGGAAGGTATCCCTGCCCATGGCAGAGGGTTGGAATGGGGTGAGATTTAAGATCCCTTCCAACCCAAACCATTACATGATTCCAAGATTCCATGACAACCTCATACAGCAGGGCACACTGCTGCTTCCCACAGAGCTGGGCCAGACCCCTGGATCCCATCAGAGACTACCACATGTTGTAATAACATCAAAACTGAATGTAAAAACCAAACGTCTTTTAAAGCTGGTTTTGCTATTAGGACAGTCTTTCAAGTGAAGAGTCACAGATGTTGTCTGCTTTCTATAGGGATGCTCAGGATACAGAATTATTTCCTGCCTCACTGTCTCTATATCTCTGTGCATGCACAATTGCACTGATTATTTGAAACCCCTGAGGCCTGGCTTCCACTTCTCCCAGGATCCCCCAGCACCTCTCTCCTTTTCCACTAGTCAGAATCTCTCTTCTAATTCCTGACTCGAGTACGTTCACAGCCAATTTATTCACGTTATCCTTTTACCAATATTGTCCTTCACTGTAAGCAGCCCTTCCTTCACTGCAGTGTTTACCTCTGTCATGTATTTAGAAAGAGAAGTTGTTTCCCTTCTTAAATTTTTCCTGAGCATTTTAATGCCTTTCCATGTAATTACAAATTTCCTCTTTTATGCTCCTTTTCATCTATCACTGTGCAGCTGGGCTGACATGGAACAGGAACTGCAGATATTTAAACTGTAAGAAAAATACAGAGGAGAAACTTGTAATTGTGGCAAGAAAAGTATTTTAAATATAGATAATAACAATCATCATCATCATCATTAACATAAATAGTAAAAGACAGATTTGTCTATTTCTAACAGAGTCTATGGTTTTTCTAAACACTCTCCTAAGCAGTTTTATTACTAGCTGGAACCGTGCACAAGACCAGCTATGTTGATATGCTGGAGGTTGCCAAAACTACTGAATATTTTCTCCTTCTCCTCAATTTTTTGATTGCTTGTATTTTGTTTGTTTACAGTTTTTTAAATCAAATTTATTTTACTTAAGAAAAAAATAGATCTGGAGGAAACTACAAAAAGAAATAGATTCATTCACAAAGAACAAAACATTTCACTCAGTAAGAGCAACATGTCTATCAGGGGAAAATAGCATCCATATACTTAACTTAAAGCAAAATAATAAGCACCTGTTATAGATTAAAAATACATCTGCTTTCATATGCTGTCTTAGTCTCATGAAATCTTTCAGGTTTATGAGGAGCCTCTTCGCGATTAATGATAAAATACAAACTGTGTATTTAAAAGCTTTTCACAGGAAAAGAAAAAACAAAACAAATAAACCAACCAAACAAACAAACCCTCATAGTTTAGTAAAACCTTTCCAAAGACCACTTGCAAAAAAAAATTTTAATTAATATGGGTCTTTTCAAGAAATTTAATGGGCACATACACTAAGGACAGGGACTTGAACAGAGACCAGGCAGTCCCCTGCAGTTTCTGCTTCTTCAGGAGACATGCAGAAAGTCTCACACTACACAGAATCACAGAATCACAGACTGGTTTGGATTAGAAGAGACCTCAAAGCTCATCCAGTTCCAACCCCCTGCCATGGGCAGGGACACATGCCACTAGACCAGGCTGCTCCAAGCCCCTGTGTCCAACCTGGCCTTGAGCACTGCCAGGGATGGGGCAGCCACAGCTTCTCTGGGCAACCTGTGCCAGGGCCTCATCATCCTCACAGGGAAGAACTTCTTTTTATCTAACCTAAATCTCCTCTGTTTAAGTTTGAACCCATTCCCTTTGTCCTATCACAACAGTCCCTGATGAAGAGTCTCATGCAATAACACACTGGGAGGGAGGCAGAATAATCAAGAAAATTTCACTTCCAATAGCAAGTCAAGGACAAACTTTCAAGTCCATTAAGTATGCATGTTCAGCTCTCCCAGGTACCAAGAAGCAGAAGAAGGAGTGATGGAAGGAAAAGGAAAAGCTGTTCCTTTCCAATGAAAAGAAGGGCACTGTTGAGGTTCCTCTGAGTCACACTCAGCTCTGTCCAGCTCTTGGGGTAATGGACCCAAATAGTGCTTCCTATAGAAGGGGACTGGGAGAAACACAGTCTAACCTAGAGACTAAGTGACATTTCCCAGCACACCCAGGGTTCAGACTCCCACTCAGTTACCTTAAACACAAGGTTCAAATTTCTTTCCAGCTGGTCAACTTTGCCTGTGCTCACCAGCAAAAGAGAAGAGGGGTATCCAGGGACACAGAGACATGGCAGTTCAGCTAACTTAAGTATCGACACACATCGTTTCCATCCCTGCTCCTTTAATAGCTGTCTGCCTTCGCCTTCATTCCTCCTATTGTCTCAGGAGACAGCTCCACCATTTCAGGTTTGGGTTTCTTTGTTTCTTTCCTCATTTCCCACAAAAGATAATTATCAACCATTCGAATCCCGCATTCCTGTTGATGTTGCATGTTTGACATTCGTTCAAGGTCAGTATCGCTGCAAATAAGCCACAAGACTCAAATCATGCTGCAGAAACACAAGTAACTGCTGAGCAGCTTTATTCTTGTAAGTAATGGCAAATTCAAATTTTAAAAAAGATGCACATCAAAGTCATCAGATTAAATTTAGTGTTTGCATTAGTGCATTTCTGCAGTGACAGCATCCGCCAAATTTGGAATCAGCTCATTTAAAACTGCAGGTAAGGGGGAGAAGGAAGGGGGATCAATTCTCTAACAGCACAGTGTTATTATCAATTTGTCCCTAGCAGAGAGGCACAATTTGATTGAAGTATTTTGTTTCTGATATGCACTGTGATTTGTACCAGTGATAGGAAGATCACCGGTAACCTTGACCATGGCTATAATTGCAGTGATCACCCTTTAGCAAACCACATGATTATCTGCTCAGCAACTTGTGGAAATTATAAGCCTTCTTGGCAAAGCTCTACAATCTAAGACACGTACCCCAACCTGAAGCCACCAAAGCAAGAAACAGAACTGACTATATCCAAGCTCTCGTTATCAAGCCATAGGTGAGAAAATAAGACAGCCACAAACATAGTTCTCAAATGCATTACCTAGCAAAAGGTCAAGGTTCTGTGTAGCCTTAATCAAGCACTTGATTTCAGCACATGGAATGAGTATACAAAGGCAGTGCGGAGTTGCAGCCTCCCAAAAAGGAGTGTCCAAGGCTAAGGCAGAGTGCTGCCTGCCCCACCACTGAAAGAGGAGAGTCAGAGAACTTGGAAGAGCCACAGCATGGTGCATCTGCAGCTTTAGGAAGTGGGAGCAGAAATTCTGTAGCTTTGAAAGACTCATGTCCCATAGTCACCACTCCAGGAACCATTTTGCCTCTCCAGAGGCCTGAGAAATGGTGGATTCCCATTCTTGAGAACACTAGAATCTGTATCTGTCTCTGAGTCTCATCACCAGCCTCTACTCCCTCTCTTTCTTCTCTGAGCATTATCATGTAACGTTCTAAGAGGGGATCATGATGCTCAAACTGAAAAGCATTTGCATATCGCCCTCTGATAGGAGGTAAGCCAGTGCCAAAACACTAAAGGTCTGTCCCGCCCATTCTTCCAGCCTTTCCAGGTCTCCTCAACAATTTGGTGACCTTCAAGAACTGCTGGAGAGCTTTTCATCTCCATGCAGCTGCGATAGATTTCTTACTGCAAATTCCCATGCAAACATCTTGCTGCTAGAACTGAATTCTGTGCTGTTGGCCTTGGGGATGCTTCAGGATGAAAGAAAGAGTCTTGTCTTCCATCAGGACAGGGTGGCTGTCTTCCCTTAAGCATTTGCAGAGATCAGGTAGTCCTTTTAGTGCCCTGTACATTACTGCAGTGCTAACAAACATAAACAGTCCATACTCTCTCAGCTTCACTCAGCAAGATTTCTAACCCATGTAGCCTCATGGATTTGATTTCATTGTCTTATCTTCACTTCTAATCAAAGCACAACGCCCTGCCATGTACACAGGCATTCATACACAATAGCCTTCTCTAATGGCTCTCCCTTTGCCAGCACACAAGCAAGTGAATAGGTCTCCACAACTAACAGCCTAACTACAGTCTGAACTTCTTCCTCCCCAAGGACCAACACAAAGGCAAACCAGTAGCTTGTATTTTCAGAGTCCCATTTCTCTAGAAATGTCTGAATAACTATAATGCATCATGTACTAGACTACTGACCAGCTCCAAACCTGGGGCTGCAGGTAGGGTTTCCCTATGAAAAGCAGGCCAAAAAATCAGCACTGACAAACTCTGCTTGTGCCAAAAGTATACAGCTGGGCAAGAAACCACCACTTTTCTCTGCCCCCATGAGATCCAGCTTCAATCACGGAAGACAAAAAAAGAGAAAAGCTGGAAAGATTCAGTTGTACAGCAACAGATGTTACAATGAAAAGTGTGCAGAACTTCCTTCGAAATCGACAGAGAATCAAAGAGAAGCATTGTTAGTTCTGCCATGAAGGAATCCTAGACAAACTCCGTAATACATCATAATGCATGTGAAATTTCCTTTTTCCTCCCTCTCTCCCCTCTCTGAGAGACAAAATTTCCTGCTTATCCATGTCACTGCACCCCAAACAGGCTCTTGCCAAGCAGATGCTCAGCAGGCGAAATCTTAGTTAAGCTCTTTGTGGCATACCTCTACCATCAACAGGCTGAAGGTAGCTCATTACCTCCAAGAACAGTAAATAAGCACACTCTGACCTCAGTGCCTGCTTCCAAATAAGACAAACATAGGTAAGATCCCAGCATACACAAGTGAGAGGATCTGTATGATTATAACAGCAACAGGCCCAATGGAGGTAAGCAAAAATAAAAGGACGGTTTCTCAAGAAAGGCACAGGAAGAAAGGACCTAGCCAGTTTTCCTCCTTCTGATTTGGATCCTAGATGGAATAAATCATATGACCCTCACTGTAGCTGTTTCATCAGTATCATCTCCACAGCCAGTAATTTGCTTCCTTGAAAGACATCTTGCTGTTTGGTGTCAATGGGATTCCCTGAATAACTGAGCCGTACAGATTGCTATTGGAGGATCTGGCATCAAATAAATTAACAGGGAAGATCCAAGGCTGGTGTAGATCAATCAGCCTTGAATAGCTAAGTGCACCAATGTTTTGTTTTTCTCGAAGCACTGAGTCACCTACATGGAATTTTGCTTTCTATCCTTGCCTTGGCCACAGACATCATGATTGCACTCAACTTAATCCAATTTCTTAAAGAAAATCTCTGTGTCAGCAATACATATTAGGAAGAAAAAGGCCTATAAAACCATTCCTTGTGAAAAATGTATCTATCAGATATCAACACTACCTCTTCATAATGTCATTAAATTACATACACTCAAAGCATTGAAGAAAAGAAGACCCAGAAGGTATTAGATCAACAACACAACCATACTACAAACCAGGGCTGTAGAATTCCTCTTATACTCTTACTCACTTTAGAATATAATAATATGGAATAATAGAGTTCATATTATATATGTGGTATATATATAATACAATGTATTCCATGTAACATAGTGGAAGGGACCTTAAATGATCATCTAGTCCAACTGACCTTTTTAGGGATGATCAAAAATTAAAGCATGTCATCAGGGGCATTGTCCAAATCCTTCTTCAACACTGACAGGCTTGGGGCATCCGCCACCTCTCACAGACTCCAACATTTCCAGGGATGGAGCATCCACAGCCGCCCTGGGCAACCTGTTTCAGTGTCTCTAGGGAGCCTGTCCCAGTTTTTGACCACCCTTCCAGTAAAGAAATGTTTCATAATGTCAAATCTGAACCTCCTGTGATTCAGCTTTAAACCATTCCTACACATCCTGTCACTGAGGAGAAGGGATGAAAACCTCGACCTCCACTTCCACTCCTCAGGAAGCTTTAGAGAGCAATGAGGACACCTCTCAGCCTCCTTTTCTCCAAACGAGACAAATGCAAAGTCATAGAATCATAGAAACACAGAATCACATTACCACAGAGCTGCACTCAATACAGGCAGAAGTTATCCGAGAACAAAAGTAGACGGGCCCCCCACATTTACCACTTGTGACGGTGGGCTGGAGAACTCCTGTCTCACCTCAGCTTCTTCAGTCTTTGTGTTTTGGAAGCACCTGACTGCAAAATGAAAGATCTCATGTGCCTCAGTTTTCAAGAATTATAGGCAATAGAGAGCCCAGAAGTAAATACCACCGATGCTTGTTGGCACTACGACTTGCCATTCTGCATTACAGTTTCTGTCCTGATCCAGGACTTCATACATTAACATAAGCAGTCGCACATGGTTTGGATGGTGCATTAGGTCCCAGAATAGGAGAATGGCTCAGCAGAGAACTGCACATGTGAGAAACAAGACGCTGAGTTGGAAGTGGAGAAGGAAGAAACCACTGTGCTTGTTTCACTGTCTGTTTCACCCCAGGCATGTCTGTATTGCGTCTGACTGCACTCAATCTCACTGACTTCTTCAGCGAAAATCAAGGACTTCATGCCCACATCACAAGCTACTAAAATGAGGTAAATGTAGCAGCAAAATATACACTTCACAAATCACAGAGAAAGCCACTGCTAAGAATTTGTTAAACAGTAGTACAACTTCCATTCAGGCTTAGCTGGCATTCACACATATTCACTAATGTAAGCTCAGCACAGGGGCTGCTTTTTTAGAGCTTATGAACAGTGACTTTAACTCCACCATTTTCTGGAGGGTTTAGATCCCTGCCTATCTTCCGGAACAAGGGCACTTTAGACTTTCTTTGGACTGTATTTTGTGGTACACCTAGCTGAACCAAAGCTGCCAGTAAGGGACGTGAAGTAGACAGTCCTCCCTTGCTGACATCTTCCAGATGGCAATATGGTTGCATTTGTCTTCTGCCTGCAGTATTTTAAGAATTATTATGAACCAAAGCAAATCTCCACTGAATCCTGACAAAGAAGTGAATGTGAAGCTGTAGCCTTCACTCTAAGCTGCAGCCAATAAAACAGAAACTTATGCCTACAATACAGCCCAGTGAACATCTATCCAGAAACTCAAATGTAGCCTCTCTTCTAATGGAGCTTGCATTGCACAATGAGTTCAAGAGGTACTGGTAGCATGAACAAGAAATGTAGACAGTACCATTCACCTGCATTATTGTGTATGAAATGAGTTATATGATTTATCCACAGGCTGACGTTAGGAAAAGTCACTAATTAAGGCAGGCATCACAGTTAGACACTTCTCCTATCCATGGCAATAAAAGGAGCCATTAAAAGGCCTCTGCACAACATCATATAATAGAGTTAGAGCTGTTATATGCTCTGTATATCCATATCTTCACAGAACTCTGGTATGCACAATGCTAGATTCTACTCTAAGAAATCTCTCTTCAACCACATCATGATCCCACCTCAGACAAACCCTACTCTCCTTCCCATGGGCTTTCCTCTTTTTCCATGTGAAAATGCTTAGAGACCCTTGTCCCCCAAGTCTCCCAGTAACAGGATCACAGCTAGTAGAGCTTCACGAGTTTTAGTGTCTTCTACTTTGGTCCAGTTTCCCTATTTGTCCAAGCCACTAGTGACAGAAGAAGTGAGACAGTGAAGTATGATACGAGAGTATAACACAGCTGTTAATGCAGCCTTTGTTTTCACACAAACCTATGAAGAAATAAACAATTCCCAGTGAAAAACACTATGGCTGAATTCCTCCAGGTCCTCCACTACCAGCTTTTTTCTGAAAAGTTAGCCACCTTGGTCATCATGAGAGTGCTCCAGAGGTCTGATCTGGCTTGGTAAAGAGCAATCCTCATGTAAAACACAACCATTAAAACACTCTGGTTGTCTTCATTTAGTGAACTGTCACAGGAACAGCAAAGTGACTGATCACCCTGGCTGCACAGTTATGTTAGAGTTTGCTGGTGTGACAGGATCTGAGTTACAAAATACCCCTTTGCTGTCCCTGTTTAGTGCAAGAAGCAGCCACAATTGTAAGCCTCTGGGTTTCTTCTTGCTATTTTCTTCTTGTTGTCCTACACAGTTCATAAGCATCCTGACTGCATTTCATCTCTGTAGCTTCTGACATTGTCAGACAATAAATGAGGTGACTTTCAAACAGGGTGCTGAAATGTCTGAGGAGCACAAAACAAGCCATTGGCAAATTGGCCAAATGAGCTCATATTTTGCACAGCTTTTCCTCAACCACATTCTCCACTGCTAATGAAAGTGACAAGGATTTTGCCTTGAAGGGGACAGGGATTTGCAATGACACATTTCTACCTGGTCAACTGCCAGTGCTGGCAGTATAGCAGAGGATGGCCTTCCACTGCACAGAAACAGATGCCCTTCAACAAGAAGTCAGGGCAAGGACACATTCTTCTTCAGCAACACAGTAACCTGCAAAACTGATTTCACAAAACATAAATTCTCCAGTCACACAGACTTCCAAGCAAAGCAACTCTACACGACATAACTGCCTATCCTTGCTTGCTAACTTAGCTCACTTACCTTTCAAAACATGCAGTGACTTCTTCTTCTCTGACTGGCAAAACTCCAAGGAAAACCAAATCTGATTTCCTTTGTCCCTAATGGCACAGGACAACACCCTTAAGAATTGCTCCAAAGACGCTGGGAGAACTCCCACGTTCTACTAATGAGTGAGGAAGTGGGAAAGCAATGAAGTTTTCCTCCCAGTACCTGCTCTGACCACTCTAGTACGACAAAATCCGGTCCCAATGTCCACGTATACTTCAGAGCCCAGTCCAGCCCTGACCATCAGGAAAAGAGAAATATACCCAACCTGAAAGCAGTTTTCAGATCCAGGCTCTGAGCTACCATAAGCTCTGGCCTAAGCCCCATTTTGGTGCTGAATGCTGGTAAGAGAAAATGTCATGACCGTAATGATCAGATGAGGAAACCCATTGCTTTTTGTTGTGGCTGAGATAGTGAAGGGGTTAAGCTATCATAGCTGAAGGTGATCTGCAAGTAATATCTATAGCAAGTCTAATTCTCTGTAAACTGGAGAGGACCTCACTGACAAAATTGTGGTATTTTTTGTTTCTGCCAGGATTGTCAGAAGAGATTCTGAGAATTAGATAAGAACTTTCACACCATTCAAAAAATCTCAAGCGGGCAGCAAAATTAATTTGGAGATGTTCTGGGAAAAGCCACATTAAACTAGAGTCAAAAAGCCAAAAATCCACAGGAAGATCTCACTGAAAGTGTACATACTAAAAAAGCCCACTAGCAGATCACACCATATATCCTAGCCGAAGTAAGCCTGTCACCCACCAGAGGTTTGGTGCTTTGCTCAGTTTGAGCATCTCCCCATGGATGTCAGAACCAGCAAACAAATTAGTTCTGGCCCCATAACTAAGCAAACAAACTACAACCTTTAGTCCTTATCTTACTGTGCCGGTGCAGTCAGACTGCATCAGCTTGGGCTTTAACTCCAATGGGAAACAAGTATCCAAAACTACCTTTGCTTTCCATGTTCTGTTTGCCTTGGGAGATGTTGTTTTTCCTCTTAAAAACTACTTCTAATTTAAAAACAGGTCTCTGCTTAATGAATGAGCATTTCCTGGATTTTACCACTCTCCATAGACTTCTTTTTTGATTAAGCGGGCAAGTTCCGGACACATTAAGTGACCTGGCAGAAGAGCTAGTGCCCTGGACAGCATCTTGACAGACATCAGGAACCCAGACTTCGCCAAAAGTTGCTTTTTGACTTTGCCTTCTCAGCAACTCCTCTCAGGATGCCAATCCTGACTCTGACGTGCAACATTATGTTAGAACGAACGTCTGGCCAGGGTGGATGTTAAGCATGGGCAGGCACTGCTTCCAGCTCAGGTTAGAAATTAAGCTGCAAGAAAAGGCATGAATCTCAGCTGTTACTGCTCTGCTGCAGCCATCCTCCCCCTGTCTTCAACTGCAGTCTCTAAGCAGTTATTTCCCTTGGTGGATTCACAGATCTCCAGCTGCAGTGGCTGAATCTCCAGTTTGCAGGTACACATGTTCATTTCTGTGCAAGCAGTACTGAACAGCGCAAAATCTACTCTTCCCTAGAATATTTCTCCTTCAAAACAGGTGCTGGAGAGAAATGAAATGTAACGCTGCTACCATACAAACTGCTGTCTTCTCACATAGGTATCTCCATATCTAGCTATTTGTACAATTAGACCCTTTCTTCTCCAGTAGAATCTTCCCATTCAAAACACCCAAGATAAAACTTGGGTTGCTTGTTCTAGTCTTAACTGTGACAATATTGCTCTCTTGGTGATAAAAACAACAACAACAACAACAAAAGCAAAGCAAAACAAAACCAAACAAACAAAAAAACCACCAAACATTTCATTTGCTTTCAAGGATGAAAATCTTGCTTCCATGCCATGGGAGAGAGCCCTGCAGTAAATGCTGAAGCTGCATATGACATCAGTAGAGTAACACTATGCATGAAGCATTCTCACAGTCCCGTGAATCTACAGTTTCTCTAAAGGAAAATCAATGAAAAATTCACACATGAGGTACAGTACAAAACAGAATGATCAGATCAACCTCAGTGACTTCCTCTGAGGCCATCTATTCCAATTCCCAACAGCAGCCATCATTCAGCATCATCTTCGCAGTGACAGCCTTGCTTGGACTGAATGCTCAGGCCAAATGCTCAGGCCAAGCAGCACAGAAAAGCAAGGTTAACTGTGGCAAAACAAAACAATCTCATCTCCAAATACTTTACATTGTTTTCGGTTTCCACACACACACACACCATAGCCTTTTCTATTTCCTGCCATGAGGTTAAAACAATCACAAATGGAAGGAAATATGTCAAAAACATATTTGGGGTTGGCCCCAGATCCATGTGGGGGGGACGGAGGGAGGATATTTTATTAATGTTTAATCACTCCTTACTGCAGTGATTGCCTTATTAAAAATAAATCTCCAAACACCAGGTATAAACATTTCTGCACTGGCTGTTTTTTGGGCAAGGTCTGGAGGAGAGGGTAAAGAGGAGGCTCATGCACATACACGAAATGCTACCCTTTCTTTGGGTTTACTCTAGCTAAACCTCTCTGTAGCCTTTGTAATACCCACCTCAGCAGTATGACATGAAACAAGGCAAGACGCACTCACTATGGAGCAAGTAAAGTGCCGGATGGGGCATGACCCAGGCCCTGCACACCTTGTGTTGGAGATCTCTCCCCTGACATGGCGCTTTGGTGTCTGCTTGTTGCTGCCCTCTCCTGCCCAGATCCTTCAGACACTGGGCTCTGGGATCACGAATCCGTGAGAGGCATGCATTTCCAGACAGCTCTGCCAGCTGCAGACCCTATCAGAGACTCACAGGGACCCTCTCTTGCAAGATGCAAAGGGAAGGGGATGGAAGGATGGGAGGCCCCTCTTGTGCCAACTGCACTTACCTCCTAGAGCTTGTTTCATGACAAAGTCCATGGCGATGGCTTAGAAGCGCTGTCCACCTTTACACCTCAGATGCACAGGGATCAGGAGTCCTTGAAGGGCACCCTGCAGAAAGGCACAACTATAAGAGAAATGGTTTCTCTAGGAGGAGAAAACGCTGATGCCTGGTCTTTCTCAGCTCCTTCTCAATCTCACTTTTCTCCCCTTTTCTGGGTGCAGGCAAGTTTCCAACCTGTCACACCTGCAGACCTTGGCTTTGCGGGACAACCCACCGGGGGAGCAAAGCTGGTTGCGGATGAGCAGGGAATGGGGAGAAGGAGGAGGGAAGGGGACACAGGAGTGATACTGGAGGAGCTGTGTGATGCTCCTCACGGCTTGTCTCCTGGAGGTGGGCAGGAAGGCGTTAAACCTCTGAACTTCCTCGTTTTCCCCGCCTGCTTCTCGCCTTCTCGGTTTTCCGATTCCGGGGGCGTTCCCGGGAGCCGCAGCTCCGCCGGGGACCACCGAGGGGGCATTTGAAGGTGAAGTATCCGCGAGTGCCGGCAGGGGAGACGGGATGGAGATAACGGATGCGGGGCAGGATCCCGCACCTTGATTCCTCAGAACCCTCGCCCTGGCTCAACGCCAACGAGGGTTGCACCTCCTCGGGAACACCCGGGACGGCTCAAGGTTGACCCGGCAGGGAAGGGTGCGCTCGGTTAGGCGGCTGTTCCCCGCCCAGCACAGGCAACACGAGGCCCGCCAGCGCCGGGGACGACGACAAGAAGGGTTTCCCCATCCCTGCGTGCCTGCTGCCCCCCGCACACCGGCACGGCACGGCATGGTACGGTACAGCACGGTACATCCCGCCCCGGCGCCGGTACCTCGCTCGGCGGCGGGCGA
>NW_009913195.1:0-48318 GCF_000696875.1 Nestor notabilis
CCCTGCGGGCCAGGGAAGCCCACCATGCCTGGCTTGCCGACCCCTGGCAGCCCCACGGGGCCGGGGGGGCCCGGCAGTCCAGGCGGACCCTTCAGCCCCGGCAATCCTGGGATCCCCACACCCTTCTCCCCTTTTGGCCCTGGGATCCCGGGAGCTCCCGGAGGCCCCTTCATCCCGGGCTCGCCTTTCGGCCCCGGCTGTCCCTGCAGCCCTGGAGCACCTGCCTTCCCTATGCCGGGCAGCCCATGAGGCCCCGGCGGTCCTTGCGGCCCAGGTATGCCCATAGGCCCAATCTCCCCCTTTGGCCCCATCTCCCCTCTCGGCCCCGGGGGCCCCATGACCCCCGGTTTCCCTGGCATCCCCGGCAAACCTGGCTTCCCAATTCCTGGATATCCTTGCGGGCCTGGTTTCCCTTTGGCTCCTGGCACACCGTGACCCGGTAATCCTGGTGGCCCAGGGGGCCCTCTTGGTCCGGGCTCACCAGGGGGACCTTGCTCGCCCCTCAGACTGCGCACGGGCATTTCTGGGTTGGGAAGAAAAGGAAAAGAAGAAAAGGGGACGGGGAGAGTCAAAAGGTGATTGCAGTCACATCCTTCAAGAAATATAAAGGCAGTTTTGAACTGAATGTGCTTGTTGTGTTGCTGCTTGGTTTTGTGGTGGGCAGGGAGGCAGAGTTGGCCAGTGAGTTACAGGCTGCTGTTTGGATCAAAGAGAGTGCGTGTGTTTCTGTTTCCACAAAATAATTATTTTAAATCATACTTGCTTACTTTTGCTATGCAAAAGCTGTATGCCCTTTACTACTGTTTTTCACCTATACAATCTTAAGCAGCAAAATCTGCTTTTTGTTCCTTATTGCTGTAGGCTAATCTACACCTAAGAGTTTTCTCAGGACGCAGAAGCAGCTCAGTGCTCTCATGCTGTAAAAGCAGTTGTGGCATAAAAGTGCTTTTGCTGTAGGGACTTACACTAGTAAGATCATTTAAAAAAGATGGTATCAGTAAGAAGTTTGTATGTAGATATGTCTGCATTTTCACCGAGGCTTTGATGCCCATTAAGATACTACTGGAAACCTACAGCCTTACCCAGCATTGCTGAGCTCCCACAGGTTTTTGCATAGCCACATCTAGATAGAGCTCTTCTAAACACTTCATAAAACGTTTTTATTATCCAAAGCCACATTTTGTGTATGTGACCACTTAGCACTGCAGGTCAGGGTGAGGGCGGTGCTGCATGGGAGTGGTGGTGCTGGGTTGGTTGCTTTTCAAGCTGCAGGATTTTTGCGTTAAGTGGAAAGTCTGTTTCTCTCTGGCTCTAAAATGCATAAAGAAGTGAGAGGTTTGGGGGAAGGAGAGCAATGAGGTTTAGGGGCAGGAGAATTAACTGTTCTTTGAGAGGCAGAGTGCCTCCCTCTCTGCACATGTTGTGTTTTATGCACGTACAAAACCTCCCTTGCTCACAAGATGGGTTGGTTTTACTACAGCCGGTTGTGCTTGTTCAGACACTCCAAAAATAGGCCCTGAAATCTTCCATTTCCCTCTGAAGCCAGCGGAGGTTGTGGTTAAGCTGAACCCTTGATAAGACAAAGAGTTAACCAGTTTGTCTGAAGTCACACACATGCTCACTGCTCCCACAAAGGTTTTACGGTGTGGGATAATACTGGGTGTTCCTTGTTGCTTTTTGTATTTTGGACACTTTGTGTTGTTTTCTTAGATATCCTAATACTGTTAGAACATCCTTTACTGCATACTGAAAGTGCTTGTACGTGCAGACTCGTGCAGTAATGCTTGTACCTTCAATGCCTTTGTTACACCCATAAATAACCTACAGAAAGAGGACTTCAGAGTCAGAAGAGGAATTGCATGTTTTCATCTGCAAACCTCTAAATCTCCCCATCTTCAGTTTCTCCCCTCTCCCCCAGCAAATGGTGGAGGGGGGAGGAGGCAGGAGTGCAGGGTTGGCAAGGGACATGCTGAGCCTACCTTTCTCCTTCTTGGGAGCCATGTCCTTGCCAAGCAGAGGCATCTGCGGGACCTCCTTCATGTACTGGGGCAGGTGGGGGTACTCTTTTCCGTACTGCATGTGGGGCATCTCCTTGCCCATGTGCTGCATCGGGATGCCTTCTTTGCCCAGTGGCATGTGAGGTACTTGTTGTCCAAGGGGTTGGTACTGGGGCACCTGGGGTGGCAGCTGCTTGATGCCATAGTAGGCGCCACCTTGAGCAGACCTCACCAGCTCTAGGTAAATGGTGACAGCCACTGCCAGCAGCTGCACGGGGAAGAGCAGCACGGCCATCACCTGTGAAAGAACACAACAAAAACCACAGTTAACAGAAAATGTGTTTGCGTGTTGTGTGCTTTCCCTTGGGGCCAACCTGCTCTCATTTTCTGCAACAAACTGGACCTAAACTCTGCAAACTGGCTCTGGTTTGTGTGTTGCCCTGAAAGACACCCTGCAGCAGGCTTGTACCTGGTTCATTGGAAGCTCTTACTCAAGTAATACTATTATAGCAAATCTCCTCATACGCATGTAGTTTTACCCTGCCCACCCCAGGCAGTGCCCTCTGCCGTTTCTCCACTGGGCTCCCCCTTCCTCCCATCCCCAAGCTGCAATGCGCTGCTTCCTCACTTGTGTCAGTGCTGCGACACAAGGTTTGGGGAGCTCTGCTGCAGGCTGTGGTGCAGGGCGAGAGCCGGCAGGGGCGCACGTGGGGCCTCTTAAGTGCTTTCTGCCCAAGGAAGCGAAATTATCAGCACCCCTTCTGCTACGTTTTCCATAGCAATGAAAAATGAAAACATAGTTTCTGCAGCTTAAATCTGTGCCTCGGATTGTGCCTCGTGGCTGTGGGGTCCAGGGGCTCTCCATTTCTATTGCGGCTCCTTGCCAGCTTTCCTCCTAAGTTGGGCTCGGAGCCTCTCAGCCTTCACCTGGAAGATGAGGGCCATCTAGGGGCTGTCAGGGCCATCACTGTCTCCAGGCAGGATCTGCCAGCCCAGGCCTCTCTCTGGAGATGTTCAAATATTTTCTAAAGGTCTCCCCCACTGCAGACCCTGTCCCATCCCCAGGCAGCTTGTCCCAGTGCCACTCCAGCCCTACTAACACGACAGAACAAGGTTGGTTTTCTTTCTTCCTTATCGAACTATAAATCTGGGACTTTTTGACTCATCACCTGTTGGCTTTCCTTTCTGCAGTAAGGACATTACAAGCAGGTGAGCAGCAAATCAGGAACCAGGAACTCCCTAACATAGTGCAAATTCGGTGCAGCCTGTGGTAACAAGGACCCTTTCCACACGTTTGGGTATTTTGCTCTTTGTCCCACAACCAAGCCCGACAGGCAAGTCCTGCACTTTCCAAACACACATGGAGATTGCCAGGCCTGACGGCCGTCCTGCTTGTTCCTGCTCTTCCATCATCCAAAGATGCTTTGCACTCCACCTGGGCACCCGGAAAAGCCATCACCACACACATACACTGGCAGAGCTCTGCCAAACAGCTCGTTGGGACTCATTCCCAGCAGCTGCCGGGCCCTGCTGAGCCCAGGTGGGCTGAGGTGGCCCAAGGCAGCAGTGAGGGCGTTGTGCTGCCTGCTTATTTCCCTGTCCTTCCCCAACAGCCCAGCTCAACACAGAGGACAACAAAGCAGCTGGGTCTGTGTCAGAGGGGTTCAGCATCATACGCCCTGTGCCTGGGGAGAAGCTTTCCCCTTTTCCTGCTGTGCTGTCCCTCGCTTCAGTCCAGCAGATTGAGGGGATGCAGCCCTGGCTCTGCTGCACAAGGTGAGTCTGCAGCATGCAGGAGGACCCCCCTTGCCTGGGGGATGGTGTAACCCAACCTGGGCTGGGACCCTGCAGAGACCTGGCTTCAGGTAGGTAAGATCACCACCAAGAGCCAGGGGGACGTGTGAGAGGTGGGTGAGTTTGGAGGGAGGTAATGTATTTATGGAGGTGGGAGGAGCAAGCAGCTCTGCTCGTCTCCTCTAACGCTGCATAGTGTACAGCAGGCCTCCAGAATGGGCCTTCAAATAGTTTGGGAGGGTGGGACTTGTGCCTGGTGGGCAGGGTGTGAGTAAAACTCGCTGAGCTCAGGGAGCGGGTCAGTGGCACTGCCGATGTTGAGCCCGGAGTCATGACTCACGTTTTCCTCTGTACAGTCACTGCTGTACGGCTCAGCTTGAGCACCAGGCAGGCTGGCATGGACTGTCCTGAGAAACCTGGTGCTGGTGAAGGTTATCGACCAGGTGGTAACAATGGCTGTCATGTAGTTTTTGTTTTACTGCTGCTCAAAGTTCCTTATTCACTTTGTGTTATCAAAGCACCTGGAGAAATGCTCACTGCTCTTTTAAAACATTTCTCCTTCATTTTGCTCTGAGATCCAATCTCTCAATGGAAATTAGTGTATCATTACTGAAGGTGTAAGTGGAGGCTAAATCAAAAATGTATTTAAAGCAACCAGCAGAAAACTAATATTTTCAATAATGATCTTAAATAGACAAATGGACTACAGAAAAGACTGAGCTAAGTGTTAACAGCAAAACAAATCATTAAAGAAAATGAAATACTGGTTAATAAACACTAGATGGAGCATCTGTTGCACAGCTGAGTTTCTGGAGTCGATTCCAGGAATTTAAGGTCTTGGATGTAGCCAGCTGCCATGTGGCAAAGAAAACAAGAGCCAAGATGTACAGGAGTTTGTAAGTGTAGCTAAAGCCCAAGCGCAGTCACTCATCCTTGTTCTGCAAAGCATTTCAGCTTCATCTCCAGGGAGTTCAAGGTGGCTCCTAGCCCACAGCTGGCTGCTTTGCTGTCAGCTGAAGGACCAGGGCCTTAGGACGTGGTATTTCTGCATAAAGCTCAATGGTGCTGGACGGCAAGGACAGTCTGTGCATGGTCAGTTACCGTGGTTCAGCGGGGACATGGGAACTCACCTGCTGTAGCTTCATCTGGGGACATGGACCCCAAGCAACCCTCTTTTTTGGGAGGTGACAGGGGGATGGGGACCCCCACTCTTGTCTCTGATGCCCTTTCTGTTCCTTTCTGCACTGTAAGGAGTAACTGATTGCTGCTTTGCCTCGGTAGCTGAGCAGGGTAACACCTGCCTCTGTTTGCTGGGAAAATCCAGGCTACTGGAAAAGTTGCAGCATTCTGTGCATCTCTCCCAAATTAAAACATTGCTTGTATGAAGAAAAGAATGCACTAAAACCTTAAAAAAAAGAGAAATTAAAAGATACTGGATGATTTAGAACTGTTGCTGAAATCTACAAGTATGAAAAGCAGGGTGGATTTTGAAGGATGAAGTTATTCCATTAGCTTCTTGGCTACTTTGTTGTTCTGGTGGCCAGTTTCTTGGGGCTTGTTTTTTTAAAAAGATAACTTCGGTGGAGTAAGTACAGAGGGAAATAGGTGAAATTCCTTTGGATGTGACTTTCCTCCCTGTTTCTGTTACAAAACATGGGTTTGTGTGCGAGGGGGAGCTATCTGAAACAGTTGAAAAGAGTTTCCTACAGGGAGATACCAGCCTGCCGGTGGCTCGGGGTGAGCTTGAGCTCCCTCGGCCCTGCCAAGTGTCACACAGCACACCTGCAGCCCCGCAGGCGTGACCAGCAGCACACGAGATGTTTTTGTGTATGCACATGGAAATGTTGAGGGAGATCAGACCAGACTTCTAGAGATAGGAAGGCTCCAGAAAATGAGGTGATCTCACTACATCTGTGTTCCTTTTAATGGTTTTTGACCCATCATAACCAAAACAGTGTGGCCTGGAAATGACATATTGCTTCTGATCTATTGATTTTGGCTGGGGCTGGTGCCTGTGACTAGCTGAGGTGGGAGGCGGGGGTTTGTTTACTGAACAACCTCAGGCTACATAGGACTTGGCCGTTGTCTCTGCGGGAAGAGGTCAGAGGCTCCCTGGCGGCCTCATGTGAGCTGTCTGGGTCTTGGGCTCTGCTGCAGGTACCTGGGAAGCAGCCTGTGTTCAGTGCTGGCTGTACGGCTCGTCTTTCGCCTGCTCCCAAAGGAAGGAGGGATCAGACAAATTAGTCTTGATGAGAAATGTGGTAGTCATGGGTGCAACTGCTACCGCTTGCTGCCTCCCGGCAGTGGGTCCAGCTGGATTATCACTGTCAGATACTGACACTATAAGGCAAGCCTGCCCTGAAGCATGAGGCATACCTTCTGTGTTTCAGCTCATTGCCTGCCTCATCCTACTCAGCCTCTTGAGAAAGTTATTTATGTACTGAGAGAGAGAAGTTGAAGGTCTTTTTTTTTTTTTTTTTTCTGCCCTGCAGTTTGTTTCTGAATGCCTGGGTGCACAGCTCTTATTGTTTAATGACCTCGCTAGGAAACCACAAGCATCTTTAAATGCCTGAAAGCTAATGAAAATCTTGCTCTTGTTTTTTAGAAGAAGTGTATAGATCCTAAATATTGGACAGGTCCTCCAGAGCTTATGAACAGGAAAAAGAGATATTCCCAGTGGTGACAGGACTTAAGGAAAATACCAGAGTGAGGAGGAGAAAAATCTGTGCTGAAGATGCAGCCAACAAAGTGTAAGAATTCCCACACCCTTCACCCAAATCCTACCATTTAGGGATCATCTCCAAACACATCCATGTAATTCAATATGACATGTTGTTAGTGGAGCAATAGGTTGGTTTTGGAATGGGATTTTCCTGGGTTTCTGTCAGAAAGCGACTGGAATGTGTCTTTGCATTTAGGGCAGGTAAATCGGTGCATGTGTGCACCTGTAGACAAGCCAAAGGCTTCACGAAAGCAAAGTTTTACCTCAACTGTTTGAATGCCTGAAGGAAAATGTAGGAGAAGCAACTGTGACTTCATAGTGTGTGACATGTCAGTTTGCACCAGTCATTCAGATTAAGATGCAAACGTTTTGCTTTACCTAGGGTGGGATGAGCCACCTGAGGGCAAAGGAGCATTATGCTAAACCACAGTGTTCAGCTGCTTTGTGTGAACGCATGTGGCTGGCTCTGAGGGTGAGAGTCCCTGAAAAAACACGGTTTTATAGGCAAAGCTCAAGTGAGAACATTTCTCAATAACCTCTTTAGTAGAGCTGTTCTCCTGAAAAAACTAGAAGGGACCCTCCTCTGGCTATTTGCATCTGTCAGTAGAAACTGAAGACAAAACAAAATGTACCAGCAGTTGTAATTCTTAAATTGGTGTGAAGAAATAATGGCTAGTTTAGCCTAATTGTGTAAAGAATGTATGGAAAGACTGATGCCTCTCCACATGGAACTTGAAACCATAGGTGGTCTTGCAAAGGGTGGAAGCCAGACCTTGATTTATTATTTTTTACAAGAAAGTGATTACTCTGCAACCAATTTTGGGGTTAACTGAAATTTACCCATGTCTCAGAACCTCTAAGATAGTTGCCCAGCGACTAGCCCTGTGGGTTTAATTTACTACATGTTGCTTTAAACCACTGTATTTCCCAAGGAGGCCTGAGTAGATCTCGGTGACCTAAACTCTTCTGCCCTGGAATCCCTTCCATGAGGGCTGCCAGAAGCTGCAGGGACTCATTCCCCACTGCACTGAGGGGATGGACTTGCTAGTGCTCAGGTTTCCACATGGAAAATGACTGCTGCAAAACTCACGCCACCACCTCCTCTGGAGGAGATTTTGTGCCCAGAAGGGGCTACTACAAAAATATTTGTTGCTAAAAATCTGATTTCTCTAGGATGTTTTTTACTTGAGATCAAAAGTGGTTAAGAACATGGCTACTTTTGGAGTAACCTTGATAACTGATCGTATTAACAAGTATCTACAACAGCGTATCCACGAATGGCTCTGTTCTTGGGGTCGGAGGAGCCCAATCCCACAGGAACATTATAAACCCCAGTAAAGCCTCTCTTGGTTATATAGAGACATGCAGGGATAGGAAATGGCAAATAACATGTTACTGTGCTTAAGGAGTAACGCTGCTGTGTTGCAGAGAGCTGGTGGCTTAGATGCACAGTAGCCCACCCTGGGGAGTTCCCTGACTGTCCCCCAGCTTGCAAGCAGAAGTATGTCTCGGCTCATGAGGAGTCAAAGAAGTGCTAGTAAGAGAAACCTACAAAGTCTTCATAAAGGGAAAGCCATTTTTTTTCCGTTCTCAGTTTTGGCGTTACTTTGGTAAAAAATAACCTACAGTGTTCCTGTTTTGTACAATATGGTTCCCTTAAACTGCTGGGCTATGTGTGCAAGCGTGTGCACACCCCCACTCCATACATATTCTTGTTAAGACCCCACCACCTGAAAAGCATTAGGTGAATCACCAAACATGTAATTTATTTTTTGGCATTTGTAAACCTTTCTTCTAAGAAATTTCAGCACAGGATGAGAAGAGCAGCTGTCAAAGCCTTATCTCCTGTAGTCAATCAGCACCAATGAATAGTTGGGGTGACTTCAAGTGGGGATGTCTTTAGATGTGAAAAATCAAGCAGATGTTGATTGCTGTTCCCAGTGGCAGTGCTATGATGTGTAGGTGTCTTGAGCAGTGATCTTCTGCACATTGTTGTCCACAGTTTTCAAAGACACTATTTCGAAACTTCATCTCAGCTAAAATTAATCTCTGGATCATTAAACTCCTTTAAGGACTAACTTGTCAGTCAGCAAGTACTTTCTGAAGGGATCTGAGGATACCCTGTACTGCATGGAGACTGAATTTTAGTGGGAACTTGTATTTTCAGGGGCAGGAAAACCCAACAACCTTCTGCTTGCCAAATAATTTTGTATTTGTTCAGAGCTTAGGGTGCCATTTAATACAGGCATTACCACTTGAATGTAAAGCACTCTTCTGCCTTTCTGTGCCAAGCACAGTTTTATGACATTTGGACAGATGTTTTCAGATTTGCAATTAAACTCAGTTTGGGGGGTTTCTTTTTGAATGTTCAGTCATACTCCACATAAAAACAGGGAGTGAAGGCAACCAAATGCAACTTGGCACAGATTTCCTCTGAAAGCTAACTAGTTTCATAATGTATATTAAGACTAGCTACGCTGATTTAATCTTATTTTCAGCAGTAAAGAGCAGGAGGGTGGCAAGGGAGAACACAGCCTCTGTGCAGAGGCTCAGCTATGCCATTGGCAGGAGGTGGTTGCTCCATGCCTGACTTCAGCACAAGCAGGTTTGGGGTCCCGCATCACTTTACTTTTAATGGTGCCTGTATCTTCACTGCAGGCGATACCTGTTTCCTGAGTAGGTGAAGAGTTTACCTTGCTAAAAGGTCTATAAGGACCTGTGTGTTCAGTAGGGAGAGAAGTAGGATTTATGGTAAATGTAATCCTGCCGCCTTGCCTCTTGTGAAATTCTCCGAGAAAGATCAGGTTAATTATTCCCCACTCTCCGCGTTCCCTTTTTCTTGCTGTCCTCTTCAAGGAAACAAAGTAGTGTTGAGTGTCTGAGTTCAGTTTAGATTACCAAGAAACAGCTATTGTTCAGTATTTTAAAAATAAATTAAATCATATTTTGCTCAAGGTCTCACAACTGTGTCTGATTATCATGTGGTATTTACCAAGTCGAAGACTCATAACAAGGACTGTCATAACAACATTTTAAAATGCATGCATGTATAAACCTGCTACTAATGGGGAATATTCAACATGTGGTGGATGCATATTCCTATTTCCTTTTTTTTATTCAAAGTGGTGCCTACAGTTGCTTTCTTAAAGAAGCGTGAAAACATCTAAATAAATGCCTTAATCTTAAAAACTGATAATAATCTGTAAGCTGCCCTTGGCTTCAGTGATAATTGTATGCTATTTTCTTGCAATGCCTGGGGAGATCTCTGTTTATCCATTTGTAAACTCATTTCCAAAGACAAAGCAACTGCCTCTGCTCCCATCTCTTTGTGAAGACATTTGTGTGTGTGCTCAGTCTGGATGGTCACCCACCTCTTTGTATGAAAATGGCACCCTTGGACTTCCCCTGTTTCTTACTTCTGAACAGTGTGTATTTGCATGTGTATCTGTATCTACATATATATGAAAATGTCTGTGTGCAGGTATCTATGTGTGCATATATGTGAAACATGTATCCTGGGACTGGAAGAAACTATGAAGAGAAGGAGGAATTAGGCCATGCAAACCTAATTATGTTGTCTTTAGTTTTCTCCCTGTGTCCAATCTGCTGAAAGCCTACCTACATGGGCCTGGGTAGGCTCCTCTGTCTTTCTCTGCAAATCTGGGCATGATTAGATTGGATCTCTGCAAGTCCTAACTCCCAGGCATCAGGTTCTGCCAGTTGACACAAACATGAAGCTCACAATTTACGATGGTATTCAGATGCCTGGCGCTAACAGTTGATGTCCAGGGGAGATAGTCTCTCGCATGGCTTTGAGGATCTGGCCCAGAAGCTGTTTGCTGGAAAATGCCTGAAAGCAACTTGCAGTCAGACGGCAGGGAGCCATAACAAGGATGAGCAAGCTGGGCATCACTGGCCGGGTGACCACAGTCCCTGGGGATGCAGCTCTCTTGCATGGTGGCATGTACCTGTTTGCATGAATCGGTATCTGACCTCAGGGTGGGCGGGAAGGACCAACATGGAGGAATGTTTGCAGAAAAGCATGCGACTTTAATTATGGGATTAGAATTAATTATAGGTAGGATTTAGCAAATACCTGCCTTTGAATACATTTTCCTGTTCTCTGCCATACGGCATGTGCTTGAATCCTCTGCCTAATGCTTGCTTCTGGGCAGTTTGCCTGCAGTCTTGGTGGCAGGCAGCTTTGATGGAGACACTTAAGTGAATGCCACTAGCTCCCTGTTCAGCAACCAGCTGCATGAGGCATGTAAACCTGGACCCAATAATGTGGAACACACAATGTGATCAAAGCGTAGAGCTGACTCTCTGCTTATGCTTATCGGGATGTAAGCACCCTCCTGGCGCGGAGCCTGGGACTGGCAGCTGATGTGTCCGAGCACAGACTATTTGCTCAATATGGGAACTGACCTGAAGGCTCCTTCTCTGAAGTGGTGGTGCTACCAGGTGCTGCAGAAGGAGCAACCTATGGGGCACAGGCACTGACACTGTCCAAGGAATTTGCCTTATCAGATGTAGATGCACAAGCAGCCCACTGGCAATGAGGCTGGGTTTCATGGAAGTGCTTTTATAGTCAACCAACTGTCTCCTGGAGGCATTGTTAGTGCGGAGGTTGTTCTGGTGAAAATGCTTCATATCTACTGCCGGTCCTCTACCCCAGAATAAATGTGAAGGCAAACAGCCGGAGATGGTGCTTCAGACTGAAGTGCGTGATCCTGTAGGCTTAACCTCAAGGTGTTGATAATGACCTGTGGTGATTGGTTGCAAAGCAGTGTGAACAGGGAACGACAGGCTTTCTTTGGAAACCTCCCTTCTGGGCTGTCATCCATCACTCTTGGCCTTGCTCTGCCCTGAAATAGGTTGTGCTGGCTGCATGCAGTAGAAGCCTCCCAGATTTTCATGGTACAATTGTTTGCACGTTATTATGGTACAATGGTTTGCAAAGCATAGCACAGCATTTTGCTATTTTAATCCAAAGCAGTGTCTCTAGCAATGCTGCTATGAATTATATCCACTGGTAGAAGTGTAAACAGTTTCCATGTTGCTACCTCTTGTTTCAGCCAGCTACAGCTTAGTGAACAAGCCACACGCTAGCAACTGGCTCTTAATGACAAGTGAATAATCTGCAGTTTAGTGTTAAGCTTGTTAATCAGTGAAATGCTCCATCTTATCAGACGCATGGGGGTAGACAAAAGTGAGGGCAGTAGATTGTCTCTTTCTGTGGCAATTAATAAAGCCAAACATACTCAGAAAAAATAAATTCTATTCTTTGTGAAGGTGCATTGAGTCCTAAAGAGAGACAAAAGATCAACTCAGGCTTATATATATATATTATTCTAATACAGCCTGGTGTAGGGTTTTCTTTCATGTGTCCGGGAAGACTGTTTAGAAGGGAAGCATTGTATGAATTAATAGATATCAGTACCTTTAGGAAAGCTTTAGGAAAGCATCCAAGCTGTGTATGCAAAAATCCTATTCATTAATATCTGCAAGGCACAAATAGGTGCTAGAGTACATATTTTTCTCAAATGCCTCCCAAGAAGTGGCAATAGAAAGGAAAATCCTAATTATGAAAGTGCTCTTGGTAGTGACAATGGCTGTTACAGATGCTACAGGGATGATCATAATATGTCTTTTTATTAGATTAAACATCATGAAAAGCAGTACAGGTGTCTGCAGATGTAGTATTTGTACAGGTTTGACTTTTTGGCCTAGCTAAGCTATGCTTGGCACCAAACCTGAGGAGATGAGGGAAAAGTGGCCAGAAACTGATCTTGTGCTTCTCTTGATCCTGAGGCTGGAGTAAGTGCTGTTTCAGTCATTGATGCCACTTGAGGCCTGACTTGCCTTGCACAGCCTGTGGTCCACCTGCATGCACCCTGCTGTGGTGTGGTGTCCTGCCATGCCATGGCTTGTGTCTTCATTTTGGGAGTAAAAACGCTGCACTGTGTCCCGGGTGAATAGAGCCCAGCTGCAGCTTTGGGAAAGGCAGGTGTCTGTCTCCCTTACTGCCAAGGTGCAGCCTGTGCTCTACAGTGGTGGCATTTTGGGACGTGAGAGTTCTTGGTACTTCTCAGGTCCCTGAGGCAGGCAGGAAGGCTGGCTTTTTGGAAAGGGGTAAGTTTCAGCTGCTGTATCATCAGCGGTGAAGGAAGGGCTTCTCTGAAGTTTAGAACTGTATTTCCCTTCCTTTTCCATATTTTTTTAGCACTGCACACATACTGGTTAAATTTAAGTGCTTTACAGTGATTTAGGTGGGGGCCTAACAAGGCATCAAGATCATGATGACTTATTAAGAAAGAGAGTCTACTTCTGGGTGCACAGGTTCTTCAGTTGAAGTCTTTTGGTTACAGAGAAGCTTTATTTCATGTGTTCCTTTGCAGTGATCTCACTCTAGCCTTTGCAACCTGGACAGTGTTTACTTTAACGGTCCTGGGAGTTCTTGAACTATAAAGCAAGAAATCTGTGTGGGACTCTGAAGTACTTGGCCTGATCTTAATTTGAAACAATTTATTGTTCTCTGCGACTCCTGTTGCAATCCTGTGGCCTTATGTGTTGCTTTCTTGCCATAAAATTTGCTTGACTGCCTGTTTCTGAAACTGGCACAGCACAGCATTTCTGTTCCTTTTCTTACTTTGATGGTGTACAAAATGTGTTCTCTTGGCTCCCACCCTCATGCTGCTTCATGAATTTATTTTTTTTTAATAAAAGCACAAGGCTGTGGAGGCTCTATTTCAGCGATGAATTGTTACCAATTACAGTATTTCCGTGCACTGTGCTTTGATGAGCCTGTAGAGAGAAAGAGCAGCTTCTTTCTCCCTTACTTTTATTTGCTGTGTACTAACATTTTGGCTCTTTGGAACCCAAAGTCCCAGTCCAAGGGAGATATGAAAGCAATAACAAAAGCCTGTAAAATATTTTTCTTGAAAAAACCTCACGTGTCTCAGACAATTTTTGTTGGAAGGTTATTTGCCATTAAAAAGATTCCTGCACTTTGCATACATCTACCTTTGCACAAAGAGTGGAAGAAATGATTTTGCTTAGAAGGTTAAACAAGCTAGGCTACTCCACCTAGAGAGAAATCAGGAGGATGTTCTTAGCAACAATTATTTTCCTATTATAAAATATTGCAGATATCATCGTATTTGTTAGGATGTGCTCATCTTAGTCATGACCTGACATTATTCCGTCAACAAAAATCAAGCAGCTATTATCTCATGATCATATTTCCTAATGGGTAAATTTTATTTTTTGTGCTACTTTTCTTGATAAAGACGAAGATGACAATAACTACAAGTGAACACTCATTTGGCTAAAATGGTTTCAAAACTGGGCTTTTAATTTTTATAGAAGGCCCTTTGTTCTCTGGGTCATATTTATGGGAAGACATGAAATTGGAAGTTGTTAGATGCTTGACAGTGAAACTACCAATGTACATCTCTTCATAATCTGGCACTCGGGTGCAATCACCACCAAAACCTCTACTGCACTCCTCTACACTGCCACCCTGGTTGAACTGCACACATAGATCCCTATGTAATGACAGACAGATCTGCCCATAACAGCCTTCTGTCTTTTCCTACTGTGCAGCAGGTAAGAAATGCTTCTTACTGAAGTCTACTTCAACACATAACCACTTGACTAGTTGATGGGCAGAGAACTGAAGATTGAAATCATTGTTATTTAACAGTGTAAAACATACAGGCCTACACAGATATCACTCTCTTCCCACTCTGCAAGTGCAGAAATAGCATGACACCACCAAAACCACTTTCAGCCTGAGTTGTGAAATAGTCCTTGCAGGTTTGATTTCGTGAATACTTACAGTAAATGTTTGCCATGTCTCTCAAAAGTACAGTAAAGAAAAAGAATGCTTCTGAAACACACGCACAAGACTTCCCCCTTCTGCCCCCCCCTTATCCTGGATCTAGGAAAATAAATAGTCATTTAAACTCCAAAGATGCCATAAGGCAGAATCAATTTCCTATATGCAATCCAACATGCTATGGTTTAAAGGACTTGAAATGGCCATATCTGTCACCACGGAATAACCCAACCAAGACCAAAGGAAAGCAAAGCCAAGTACTGAAGAGCAAATACTATCACTCACTCACTTACGTATCTCAAGTCTACTCCAAAAGAAACAATATGAAATATTCACTGCACCCATTTGGACTCATGATCGCTGGTAACTGTAAGACTAGCAAATATACAGGCTATAAAGGTGGTCAGTGCTCCGCTTTCCTGTCTAACTGTTATAAAATGTCTGCAGTGGGAGCTGGCACTTGCGTTTCATCAGTACCGCATGAAGGACTATGGCAGCAGTAATAGGCTGACAAACACGTTGCTACCCAGCTGCTAAACTGGATCCAAGGGGGACACCAAACTCACTTCAGCAGCCTGCTGCGTTACAAGACAAGAGGTGGGGCTGAAAGCACATGAGGAAATAGGACTGGAGGGGGAAATTAAAGCACTTCAGTCCATAACTGAGATCCAAGTACCTGATCAGGGACTGTTTCCTAAGCTAGCAGGCCACTGAAGTCCTCCTCAAAGGTTGCTTGGTCCCAGTGTACAAGCCTGCCTTAGTGCCAGGCTTGGACTTGAGGCTCCCTTTGCCTGCTCCTAAGCTTTCAAAGTCTTTCCTGACTTTCCTCCTCCCCAGGCCTGTGCTGTGACCTGTGCCAGCTCCCACCCACCTCCTGGGAGCTGATGTCTGTAGCCTGCTGGCCCAGGTGTGCCTGGGAAGTAAGAAATGCACACTTCAATGCACTTTGCTGAAGGAAGGAATTAGACTCCTCTTCTGCAGCCTGAGTAAGACTGTGTGGCTGCTCAGAGTTTGAAAGAAAAATTTGGCACCTACCTTCAAAAGAGGATTATGGGTTATGAGCTGAAAGTGGAGGGACTGGTGCCTGTGTACTTCATTCACTAGAAGGCGCTTAAAACCAGAAGAGAGCTACAATTAAGGATGAACCGTGATCTTCAGCTTTTCCTATTTGTCTGGCTTATGCAGTTCCCCGAACAGTGTTTTTTGTAAATCCCCCTCTTAACTCACCTTAAACTCATGCACTGGAGTCCAGGCATCTAATTCAGGCATGTGGACTCCATTATGGGGCCAGATGCAAACATCCCCTCATGGATTAGGATCTGAAAGGTTCTATAACCTGTATTGTCAATCAACTAAGATCTCTGTTTTCCCCTGCCCAGACCTTTTTTGTTTCAAAATCTGGATTTTTTTTGAAGCAGATACTAATTTTTAAAAATTGTTCTTGTATTTATTTGCAAAGGAGTAGTTAAGGCATGTGCTAGCTATTCCCAGCTGATGCAGTTAGTACAACAATGACCAACTTCACAAAATCTGGCATTAGAAAAATCACTTAAATGAGATCATCTTCTTCCCCACAAATTTTGTCCATTAGGTGCTTACTGCTGAACATCAGAACCAAAGGTTCATGGCTACCTACAGGCCACGGCTTAACCAAATGAAAAATAAATCCACTAGGCAGATATTTCTCTAGCAAGAAAAAAGGAGTCTTGTTTCTCCAAACAGCAGAATGGCTATCAGCAATGCTTACAATGGGTTTTCTTTCATTTGTTTGTTTTGTTCCACTGTGAGATGGGGCAGTGTTAGGTCAAGAGACTTGCTCAGATTTTCAGATGTTAGCAGAAATCATGTATTCTTAATAGAAATACTTCTGATGTGCTTTGTGGAAAGCTTGCTTAACCATGCTAAGGAAAGACATAATCTGGAGTACATTATTATAGCCTGCAGGCTCAGAGTTTGAGAGGGGATTTTTGTAGGTCTGAGCTGTATTCCTTGAAAAATTGAGAAATTCTCAATAAATTAAGTAACAAAGCATTAGGTCCTGCAGGAATGAGCTCCTTCAAAGACTGTACTCACAAGTTGTGCTAGTAAAGTCAACCAGGGACTAATGTTTTCAAAAGATCTGTTTGCAGCTTTGTGAGCTCCAGAAATGTTTGAGGGATACTTTGGCAAGTGCCAGTACTGGACATGGTTCAGTTTAGGGTATGTTTAGAGTAGGAGCACTTTACTGCTAAAGGAATACTAAATGGCAAAGTGCTTCTAGCTGAGAAGCAGCCACACCAACAACTCTGAGCAATGTGGTGCTGAGATAGTAAGCCCTGCCCATGCACGCACACATAAGCATATGTACACAATTGCAATGACCAGTAAGAATTAAAGAAATTAAACCTCTCAAGTTAGCTTCGCTGGCATTACTGCATCTATCTGAGTAGCTTGTGGTCATGCAAAGATTTCATGCCACTGGCTGATGGGACCCTAGAGCACAGCAGCTTCACAGTAGGCAAAGGAAGAAGTGCCTGGAGGAAAGCTGGGTTATGAATGGAGAGGAACATATTAAGGAATCAAGTGAGATAGCAGAGATTGAGCATCTCTCTGCTGGGAACTGAGGGGTAATGGTATCTTCATTGATTTCGGCTTTAATAATAAATCAATAGTGACTGTACTCGACAAAAATCTAAGAGCTTTTGTAAACTGTGGGATTGTATGGCATCCATGTTTGCTTTGTCATTAGGTATTATTGTCATTACAAATTTTTGAAAGTAATATTTCAGAGAGGGGAAGTAAGGCAAACTTATCAAGAGCTTTCATCTCTTCTTTTAAGACATAGTGGGCAAAATGTGCAGACTAGCGCCACATGACAATGCCATTACTTTTAAATGCTGATTTGGATGGATTAGTTTCAAATGGTAGCTGCAGAAAAAGATTATCACCCTCCTCTTTTCTTCTTTTCAACCTAAAATGTAGCATGAGTAATCAAAATCACTAAGAAATTAAAAAAAAAAACCTAAACCCAAACCAAACCAACAACCCAACTCAGTAGCTTTCATTTTTTGGCAGTTTGTTTCCTCTGCCTATTTAGGCTCTAGATTGGATTGTCTCCTAATGTGTGTACAAATCTCATAAATCTCCTTTGAGAAATGCTGTTAAATTCTACCCACACTTCTCTTCCTGAACACCTTCTTATTTTATCTCTCTTGTCTTTATGACTTACAGCTATCCCTTTTTTTATCCTTTCTTGTACTTACATTTATTCCTAAAATGATGCAGAGTCTCTTAACAGTGGGCAGTTGAAAATTATTTACTTTTTTGATATTGTAATAATGATTACATGCCATTATGTTTGTGGTTTGGAAAAAAGTCCTCATCTTGATTAAATGTGACACTTGGAATGAACTTATCTTCAGAGGACTAAGCCATAACAGATCATTCAGAGGAAGGGGAGAGATATGTTTTCCTCCACCTGCAGTCATCAGTGTATTGTGACCATACAACACTGGCATGGCATTCATAATGCAGAGATAACTGTTACAGAAGAGAAGACAAACCTACTTATTTTTCATTTGGAAATGCAAAATTATTAACACAATATTGTTGAAGAGTTTTCCTGGATAGTTTTCCTTTGGCTGGCTCAGGCTAGAAATGACTGCTGAAGTGGAGTATTTTTTATGAATCTTCCTGACTATTAAATCTTGTAATTCTCCTTGGGAGGATCTGTGACTCAGATAAAATGCAGAAATCTGATCAGACGTGATGGAAAACTATGTGCAGTAGTGACTGTAACTTTCAGAAACTTCTGTCCCATCAGTTCTTGTGCATCAATTACACTGGTGAGTATTTCCTAGAGATCAGTAATTCAGGCCTCCACAATTGCAAAGAAAAACCCTACATGATCTGGAACAGATTTTTTCCCAAGTGACTCAATTAATTACTTCCATGTGGCAATTAGCAACATTAGAAGCTTGTGAAATTCAACAGTCGGGGAATCGGCCACTTGTGCAGACAGGCGATTTGACATATATAGATAACCCTATTAATTCTTAATGAGAACTGTAATCTGTATAAGGTTTGCTAGTTGTTAAATATTTTTAAATGGATCTCAACCTATATATAGCCAGACAGTTATCCATGCAGTAGACTATAGCCTGTTTTTCTTAATCAAGCAAAACTACAATGAGAATTTTGCTCAATTAAGAACCAAAGAATTTGGCTGCATTTTATTAAATTCTTGGCAGTAGAAAAACTGGTCTTTCCAACAGTAAGTGCCAGTGCAAAATATTTTGGCAAGAAACAAATGTCAATTTAGAACTATGAAATTCCCATTTTCAGACAGTAAAATTAGAATTGCTCTGGTTTGTATTAGCTTAAAAAATAGCCAACCCCTGGCTTACAATTGTGTAGCTAAGTAAACAGGTATCCACTACTGGCCCAGATTCTGTTCTCAGTTATTGTAGCATTTTGACTGTAGCGGAGGTAATTCCTATTTATAAGCAGAATAACCAATATCACTGAGTCTAACTTTTCCACATCCTCAATTAATTGATATCGGTATTCTTCTGCTATGAAAATTATGACCGTGTTTAAATGTACCTGGTTTGAAGGGGACAGCAGTGATTGTTATTGAATCCATTGTACTGCATCTTATCTTGTTACTAACTTAATGGGATGTCACAGATGAACAGCTTTACTTGCCTAGCCCTCTGAGCTAAAAGGAAAATTTCCAAAGATGGAAGAGTTGCAGGATACGTGGGAGTGTTGCTTTCCTTTAAATTTTTTTTTTTTTTGAGGAAATGTTTTTCTTATCATTCTTTTAATCTATTCAAAACTATCCCAAATTCTTCCTGGAAATTGGGCTGGAGATGTCATGAGAACAGACATTATTTCATATATCTGATATCTTCTTTTTTTTTTTGACTGGTGACAAAGATCCCATTTAATTAAATGAAAGCAGACTTTGGATGTTCTGTTGATGTACAGAGGCAGTAGGAGGATGAGGGAAGAACCTGTAAAGTAAACCTATCTATTAAATGAAAAATACATACTTATGTTCAGACCCAACTATTGTTTCACAAGGAACTCCCAAGAAAACATACATGTGGATCCCATTTCCTGCAGAAGTTTGCTTTAAACGTTCATGGAATCAACATATCATACTTCAAAGATTTCTTACTTTAGCTAGAAGTAGGGCTGTAAATGTTTTGTTCATATCCTTCACCATAGCTTAGCTGATACTATCAGTCAACCCGCTTCATACCTGCGGAAAAGACTACTTCACTTTGGCCTGCTAGGGAGCTCTGTAAGCCAAGTGTCAGTGCTGCAATCAGGTCTATAAATCTTATAGATTATTTGTGCGCTGGAGTTTCTCTTTCCATTATGATTAAGAAATAATTGAGTTGCAGAACTCCATCAGTACATACGAAGCTCATTGAATTTTATTCTCTAACAAAAGCATTATTTTGTAAATGGAAAAAAAGGCATAAATGCAAGCAGATACATACGTTTTTGATATTTGAACCCATTCAATTATATCGTTAGTTTTGCCAAATAACATGACATGGACAAGTTAGATGTTAGCCTTTTTTATAATTTAACCAAAGTGATCACATATATAGTGTGCTGGCTACACACATTACTATGTTTGATCTTTGTCCAACCACAGAAAATTGGTGCAAAAAAACCAAAACACATGTGAGGACCCAGGGCTTCCAAATATGTTAAACTCATTACAAAGACACTAAGCTTACTCATTGTTCAGTCTTGTTCACTCTTGGTGATGATGCCTCACTGACTAAAAGTAATAATCCTAAATTGAATTGTTTTGCAAAGAAGTGCAGCGGTGCCATCTTTTTTTCTTGTAATTGCAGTATAGATGATTCTCAAGAAAAACACAATTTGAAGGTTACCACATTTTAAAATGCATATCTATGGCCTTGCTCAGCTGTGTGCTGCCAAAGCATGCGTATTAGAAATGAGCTGAGGTGGCGGTGTCCAGATCCAGAAAAGCCAACATTTTTTACTGGAAATACAACACAGTCTACCAACAGTTGCTATCTCTGAATGTGAGCCTGAAGCTCTGAATCACAATGGTGAAACAGGCACATACTGAATGTTTGCTCTTCTCACAACATATACTTTCTTTCCTACAGTGCTGGCAGGGAGGGGATTAGAAAATGATAATTATGAAATACTGTTCCTGCCTCCTCTGAGGACATGCTGCTGTTAGAGAACTAAGGAACTAACTATCTGGCTTATACATTTTCCCAATGAATTCCTAAGGACAGACATGCTAGTATCTCTGGAAAAGACCGAAGGCACATTATAAACTGTCTGATATTGCTGAGTTAAATAATGGATTGGCCCCTGGCTCTGAGAAAAACTCCTGTGTTGGACTTGAATCCTGCCTGCTTACATCCAGAGTCCTGATCTGGTATGTCCGGACACCATCACTCAAGCAGCAGGCTCAGATTTTAGAAGAACTAGAGATTTTTAAGCATGTGTGTAATGTTCAAAACTATCTCTATAACCTTGGGCAAGTTACTTACAACACGACTTATTTTTATTCCTATGGACAACAGCCATGATCCACCAGCCCTACTCCCTGTTCACACATATATGCATACATTATTTGCAATCACTCCCCAGCTCCTACGTTTTGGTGTGCTCTAACCCCTGCTCCTAAGTTTCTTCCACCTTGAGCATTACAGTTTGTATTGGAGAAGGAAAGCAGCAATGAAGAGTAGCAAACCAACAGGCAGTGGAGTTTCACGTAGTATCTTAAGGTCCCTCAGCTCACACATTTCATTTAGCACACCTCTGGAGTTCAGGACTCCAGATGAGATCTACAGTGCAAGAATAGAAATAACTTGGGAAGCCAACCTGTGGTGAGCATCAAGATGGTGCAGTCTCAATGGCTAGCTGTATGCATGCTACCTGGTTTAAAGTTAAATCTTTGACACCTCTGCAACACATTGCAGATGCTTCTGAGACTGCTGTGTAGGTATTGTCACTCTTTGCTCAGCTCCTTCAGTTTCTCATTTGCAAAATGGATCTGAAGCTCCTTACTTAGCTCTGAGTGATGCTATAAAGAAGTGTGCTGAGTATTTCTATGAGGCTATACTAAGTCATCAGTCTTCTTGTATCTTTGTCATGCTCATGAATGTCTAACAATAATTTGCAGAGAGAAGAAACTTTAGGTGGCAGTAAGCTCTTTTATGTACTCTGTTGTTCCTCACAATCTCCAATCCCTGCAGTTGACTGTTTACAGGTCTGTCTAATCTCTAAATAAAGGACGCAGAGCCCACAGGTCAGTCTTGATGAGCAGACACATTTATCTAGGTTCTCTTCAGGGCCCTGAGACCCAAAAGAATAGTTCCCTGAAAATATGTTTGTCAAGAAGATGAGCGCTCAATATAAACAATATAGTGGAGGCCAAAACCAAAAATAAAACAGGATATCTGCCCCACATTTTTGCTTCAGCAAACCAGATGGATTTGTCTTTGGAGACCCCAGGATTGGAGCTGCTTCTTTTGTGTGTGTGTGTGCGCTAGGTGCCATATTGTGCCTACCCTTCTTTTTCTGGCTTTGCTTTTGTAAATATCATAGTGTCTAAAGCAATTAGTCACATCAGTTAATCTACTTCATCCATGCAAATTAGAACTGTAGTTGCAGTAGATATGAAACCGTAGGTGCTATCCCCAGTTTTTCTTAAATGCTCACTGTATTACTTAAATTCTACATGCTATCGCTTCTTCTGAATTCATTGCTTGGTCTGAGTAAATGCAATTCATTATTCTAACCCACACACAAGCATCCTCCCTATGCCTTTAATTACAAAGCTTTCAAGAGCAGTTGCCTTCGCTGTCTATGATGCCATAAGGAGATGGAGTAGTACTTTACAATTAAAGAGACACATTTCATTGTCTTGACATTACTGTTCATCCTGGATTAGAGCAGTATTTTGTGAGCTCACCTGAAATTAGCTTGGTTCTGTAAGGTACCTATTTCACTCCAATTTTAAAACCGCCAGAGCAACCTTTTTCAGAGTCTTTTCCAGAAATGCTTAATTCCTAAAAAAACTAAGTGTGTTTCACATAAAGCAGATCAAACCTAAAAACTATAACAAGGAATGGGTCTTACTGGAAGGAGAGAGAGGAATAAAGTATCAGGCCTTGATATTCATGTTTGAGTAGTGTAATTTAGAAAAATCTTCCTTTGTATTAATGGCATTGCCCCTGTGTAAAATTGGGATAATATCTCTGAGCAGAAACAACTGATTCTTTATAGCTAGTCCATCTCCTGAGACCAGCTTTCCAATATTGGCATTTACTGAGACTGTAAAAGTCTTGGGGAGGAGGAGGTGAAGAGGGTAAAGAAGCACTGACCTAAAATTGCACTAGTCTGGTGCAGACTGGTCCATTAAAAAGAGAAAATAGCATAATAAGGTCTGGAGTAATTGTTTATTTTAATTTCAGTTTGAATCACATATATCCTTGTCATGCTGTAATCAGGCATGTTTGTTGAAGGAAGAAAGAAAACAAAGCAAAACAGGTCATGATTTGGGTGAACTGTGTGGGGAGACCATGTATTTTGCATGCAGTGGCCTTCTGCTGCAGGCTGATTCCAGTGCTCCAGCTGGGTAGGGAAGGGATGCTGCTGCCTTTGCCCATTCACTTGCTGGTTCTTCCACCTCCACCCTCTCCCAGGATTGAAGAACAAACCAGCCTGGGGTCTGCTGTCTCAAAGGCTGCCCCAGCCCCTGTGGATTAGCCCTTTGCTGCTTGGGGGCTGAGGGAAGGATTCCTACCACTATCAATAGCACCCACCTTCTGGTTCAGCTTCTCAGGCTGTGCCCTATTTTGGATCTCACTTGTTATGGCTTAATGACTAGGTGCTAATGAAAAAAGAGCTGAAGTTGGTGACTGAAATGAGGCTCTGAAAGCAGTTGAAAGGCTGGAAATTTCATGGTTGTATAAAGGAAATACTGTTAATCCTAAGGAACAGGTACTATTTCCATAGCTATAATTTAAGACATTTTCTCTTTAGCACCAAAGCCACACACTGGTATTCATGTAGGCTTAACGCAAACACTGCACTGGCAGTTCAGGGGTAGTCAGCTCTTTCGAGCAATTGTAGCTTTGTAAGCTTTGTTTGGAGTTTTATTAGATTCCCTACTGCAGTCTTCAGTAGACAAAATGGGCATGACGTTTGAAACACATCTTGTATAATTTTTCTAATTCCACATACAGTCACCATAACTAATTTGTGGCAATAATCAAAAGAGAATTAGATGTTTATGTATCCGTATTTGCAACCAGGATAAAAACCAGATTGTTAGCAAGTGTATTTATAAAATCAAGCTCACTGAATGTCAAATGGCGTAGCAGTGTATCTGAGGGTCAAATAGTTCTTACCGGTGTATATGTATTTAAATACTGACAGGTACTACAGCCAATTCAGATGTCTGTTGGAGCGATTTCTGATCAGTATGGAGTGTACTGGGTTTTCACAGGGGTCCTTGAAAGCGGCCACGTCTCGCTGCTGAAGCTGCCCCGTAGGTGGCGTGAGCCATCCACTCAAGCACAGACACAGGCCTAACGCTCTGCTTGTATTTTTTTGTAAAACTCATGTTCACATAATTGTCCTTTATATAGGTGCAACGGCCTGTGTTGGCTGGAGCATAGTTGTGTTACACTGCCTTTGAGTCAGAACTATCATGTCATGATAAATTATAAAGATATTTCTTTCTGGTAAAGGTAAAATCTTATCTAAAGACACAGTGTTCACCTGTGCCTTTGAAGAAGAAGAGTCTTCTCCCAGTTACTTTAATCAGCTACAGACAGCTCATTACAAACAGCATATTCTTCATATTGGCCAGGGCAAATATGATACAAGCTAAGCATTAGAAGTACCTTTCCTTTTAGTCCTTTCTGGCTTCCTGTCTTTTTTGTGTCTAGCTTTTCAGACACTACCTCTTGTTTGTCAAAATGCAAGGGATTTTGTTTTCTAGCTATTCTAGAAGTGTATCATGTTGGGATGTGCTTTGCTTTGAGCACATAAAAGCCTGCCAATTTTTCTGCTGATGGGTAGAAAACGGTGAGCACCAGCCCTTTGATCTTAATCTTTCTATATTTAGGGAAGAAAGGGAATGAATTTTGAGTGTGCCTTACAGTTCCTATGCAGTTGTACTTCTCATTTAGGGATTATATTAATTCCTAGCTAGGCTTAATCACATGTGAAATGGTGTTTGCATTCCACAACTGACCATGGTGGGAGGAGGTAACATGTATGTTCAGGCACCTATTCTGCTCTATTCAGCACCACTAAACCTCTGAGCAGTCATCCTATCTAGGTAAAAAGTGAGGGGGGAGAGGAAGTTAAAAAGAAAAGGAAGTCAGAAGAGGATTGTTTGGTGAGACCTATCTTCAGCTCTTTACAACCACTGATCACTTGAGTGAGTAAATACTGTACTTTCAAGCCAGGTAGAATGGACATCAGGTTTCAGAGAGTAAAGAAAATTTAATGAAGGGACCCAACAACAAAATATGGTTTGTATCTCAAGGTACAAAAAATACCTGTCTTGAGAAGGGTATGAAGGAATATATTGCACATTAGATGGAACACATATTCTGCCTGAAATTGAAGTATACGGTGTGCAAAGTATCCAAGCATTTCCAAGATCGGAAATAGATACCTCATGATATTGTCAGGTATGCCAGTGGGAGTTACAGTGAAAAGCCCACCAGATGCCTCTCATCACTTATAGGCACAACATGGGCTCAAGTGATTAGCACTCATAGTGTGCACAACAAACTCCTAATGCATGATCATGCTGGGATACACCAGGGGATGCAAAGCTAGGAATACAAAGAAAAATCTCATTTGGGAGATTAAAAGAATACACTATGCAAAAAAATTTAGCCAATACCTTGCTCACCTACTGTCCTATTTTGACTATTTAGAATTCCTTTCACACACTAAGGTATCTGAATATTCTGAGTCCAGGAGGGAGGCACCCAAAGACAAGATTAATATAGAATGGTTTTTTTCCTCATTTGTTACTACTGTGGTACAGGCCTGAATATTAGAACTCGTGATTTCTCAAAAAGCAGTGGTTGCCCTCACTTCTTAGGTACATAGGTAAATAGGTAATAAAATTCTTCCTGGGATTTCTGAAGCTATTTACCTCTGGGAAAACCACTTGGTTTAAATTTAGTTGAGTCCAGGAAATAAAAATGTCATTCTCAATGTTTCACAGCCCAGAGCTAAACCTTTCCTAAAAGGAGATGTTATACTATCTAGAGAAGTGAACGAACTCACTGCAGGCAAAAATTATAACAAAAATAGTAATAAAAAATCGAACTGAAGAGTCTTTTGGTTCAAGGAGATTTCTCATTAAAGCGTTTGGTATTTCAATGTGACTGTACGTTGGCTGGGAAAAGAAGAACACAACATGTTGAGAGTTAACATTTTAGCACCACTTCATCATCATGCTAAATTTGATACTGCACTTTCAGCAAGAAAACTGCAGGCCACTTGGCTTAACTGAAGCCAGGTAAGCCTTTTAGCTTATCTAATGTCACACAAAAAAATACCAGGCAAGTTGAGGCTGAGTAAGTGTTAAAGCTTTGTTAGGGTGGCGTGTCCTCAAAAAATCACAGAATGCCAAACACAGAGCTTCCCCTGTTCCTTCAGGCTGAGCAGGGATGCCAAGTATACAGAATTGGAAGCTGTCTATCAGGGTTTTTTTTTTTTATTTGCTTGATTCTGTGCAGACAGCAGAGACAAAATACCAAAAATGCTTGAAATCCTTATGACCTTTCACTGCAAACTGTGAACTTTGTCCGCTAAACTCAAATCTCTATTTACACTGTCAGCACAGACTCCATGCTGTTGCCTTTTCTTTGCCTTTCCACTTTGTCATCTATCGAGAGACAGCTTCACAAACACTGCACAAGAGGGGGGACCTGAGCGCATTCCAGACCTTTTGCAGGTTCAAAATACAAAGTCTCTATGTTGTGGATTGCTTAAAAATAGCTGTAATGCAAGCACAGTAGGATGAAATACACTGTTTACAACCCAAGCAAGTATTCTACAGAAAGACATAGCTTTGCCATCCTCTGGCATGGCTCTCATTCCCATAATGTGTGCTGATGCCATGCTGCTTCATAGCTAACCCAGTTTATGCCATCTCCCATTTACGTAAGGAGTACACAGGTGAAATGGTCCAAAACTGCATTCAGTAAACTACTGCATTAGCTTCTCAATTAAAATATCCCTGATTTCAGCACTGGGCTCCAACATTCATCCACCTCTTGTAAATCATGAACTAGACTGTTGCAGTGAACAAGTACAGGGGAAATTTGGCATGGAATTGTGAGAGTGTGTAGAGTGAGTAGAAAAGTGAGGGTGACTGAGCACTGGCATAGGTTGCCCTGGGAGGCTGTGGAATCTCCATCCTTGGAGATAATTCAAAAGCCATTATTTGGACTTGGTCCTGGCCAACCAGTAGGGACATCCCTGCTTGAACAAGAGCACTGAATAAAATAACCTCCAGAGATGCCTTCTGACCTCAACTGTTCTGTGATTTATGTAAGACTAGTATGAACTGTGATATTCTGACTTTATTTGCAGAACTTTTGCAACTGAAAGATGATATCCTTAACCTGTTATTTAAATAAACCCAACAACTACATTGAACTCCCTTGAAACTAAATAGAAGCTTGAATTATATAACAAATATTTTAGCTGAACTATCATTATTAGCTGGGTAATTCTTCTGACTGTATTGCAAATTTAATTTCATTCTGTGGTAGCATTCCCTAAATTTTACAAGACAGAGTTATTAGTGTGTTCTGTGCCTGAACTCTTTAGGGTCTAGCAAGCTGACTTAAAAGGGGATATTTCCATAGAGACTCCTGCACAGAAAATACATTGGTGTTTCCTAAAGAAACTTGGTGAATTCACAAGGACTCTTTACATGGCAAATTATGTCAATGAGGCTTTTGAAAGAAGACTGTTCACTTAATGCTACTTTTCCCTGAATATGGAAGCTACGGAGTATGTGTGGAAAACATTTACAGAGATGATGATGACTGCAGCTATATGCTGTATATGTTGCTGTTAATGGGCTACCTGTTAATAAACCATACGCTTCAGCACATAAACAGGAGGATTTATGCTTAATGCAAGACCCATAAGAAGATCTACTGTCTGCTACAACTGTTTCCCAAATCAGACAGGTACGTTGCTCTAGTCTTCCATGAACTTCTTATTACCAGTATAAAAAGCTGTTGCCTACTGGCTTGAAGTCTCTTTTCAGCCTGAACAACCTTGCGTTAGCTGCTTCTCCTCACTTTGCAAAGGGTCAGTCACTGTGTATCACCAGTCAAAGTACTACTGATGAACTTGGTGCCAAAGACCAGAAGTAAGTGTGTACATGTGTGCACATGTGAGGTTGTCTGGGGAACAGGGGACTAGAGAAGCAGAGAATTTAATGAGCAGCAGGTCCTTCAGGTCTCTGCTTTGCACAGGCTTGGATCATAAACTTGTCATCATGGTTAATAACGGCAAGTAGGGGGTATCCATGGAACATCCCCAACTCTAATGATTTGTGGAGGCAAGTTCATCTCGTTCTTTTTTGGTGTTCTTCTGTACTAGAGCTTTATGTGTCAATTATCACTACTAAAGCCCTAAACAAGCCCCTCTTCTTCAAAACACAGATAAACCCAACCATTGGGTTATTCACAATATTGCTTGAATTAGTTAAACCACATTCACCAACAGGAAAAGAGAAGTAAATTTCTAAGTTATTGAATAACACTGTTATGTTTGGAAAGGATTTTTCTTTTGTAATTCCCCCTTAATTTCCTCGCATCCAGAGCTGCTGAGAGGAATCTGAAGCTAGGTTTTCATGAGTGACTCAAGGAGTCCAGTAACTGACTCCTGTATAAAATCAGTGGTCCTGGAAATGTAAGGTAACATTTCCATAAACACATGAGTAATTTGAGGTTTAAGTTCCACTGAAAATCATCCAGTACTTCCAGCTCCCCAAGTCAGACAGGGAAAAGGCAGACCAATAAACTAATCCTTATTATCAGATAAGCAGGGATTGGATGGAGGAACATAAAGTATGGAAAAATGAGTAGGAAACTGAGGACAGAGAAGATGCCTGTGTTCAAGAAGTTTATATACTGAGAAGCATAAAAGGCAGTTCAACAGGAAAAAGGACAGACAGACAGAATATTGGACTTTATAAATTGAAGCATTACTTTCAGACACTTAGGTTTCCTTCTGATTTTGAGATATGACCTCAGTAAACCCACATAAAGTTGTATAACTTTATCACCTGACCCAGTGCCTCTGAATTGAGCACATTTTTTTGTTATTCTGCTCCCTGGTCAGATTAGAAAGTGTCTGAAGTTAAAGTGTGTGTTCTGGTAACCTTTCTGAATAGTTTTGCTTTCTTTTTCTTCATTTCAATTGTTGTTGGTTTTTTTTTTTTTAATTTAAAAATATTATTAAAATACCACTTTTGGGTGGGTAGTAGCTACCATGACACAGTGTAGAAAACCAAAGCAATTTGAACCAAGCTAGACATTCTGAGTACATTTTTAAAATACCTTATTGTTTAAATAAAATAAATCCCTTAATCTAGCAATTACTTTCAGATGTTTGATTGTTTATTTTAAAAGAACCATCATATCAACTATTTAGAACTGACAAGTATTATTTGGTATCTTCATGAGTTTTGTCTAACATCTGCTCCCTACCTTATGTTGGGAGCTACATACTCATCTTCATTGTCTCTTGTATTTATCTTAGTTTTGCTGTGTTTTATTTTATTAAAGAAAAAACAGCAGAGCTGTTTGTGGCAAGATTTTGTTACAGGAAACCCAAAAGTTAAGCCCCAGGTTCAGATGATACAATTAGACTGTTGATTTTGGTAGCAGCTCAGGACTTCTACTGGACCCAAATGCCTTTCAAGTCTATCTGCCAGTTGATGCTCAAGTCTGAAACTTTTCTGTATTCTTGCTACAGATAAAAGGCTTTGTTTCCTTTTAATTTGAAAGATATTTCTATCCAGATCTGAAGACATTCTTCTCTATTCACTGGAATAGATTTTTTTTAAAAAAAAGGAAATAAAGGAACTAATAACATTTTCCAGAACTTTCAACCATCTCTTCCCCCCTTAACTCCCTGTTTGTTTTTCTCAAAGCAATTCTGCCACGCATGAAAAGTGGCTGATGCTAATTTGTAATGCTTAGCTTAACTGTTGCTTTTTTGTGTCTAGTAAGTATATTTAATTGCCTGTATTACTGTTTCACCTCCTGTAGGTAAAGGACTCTAAAATACTGAACACGTGATACTTTCTTTAATGTGATCTATATTATTACAGAACACCAGAAAATCTTTATCAAAAGGTTTGAAGAAATTACTAATAAAAAAAGAAGTGTTCTTATACAGTCTTTTCATCAACTGCTACAGAAACATTGCAGCTGATTTGTCAAAGCCCACTGCCATTCACAGATGGGTGTTTTACTGCTAGGTAGATTGGGTTCTAAGACTTTATTATGGATGCTCTGGGAGAATGTAAATACTAGCTGGGAAGTAATTTCTTCTCCATTAGTATTTTGTGGGCTAGAGCCTTGGGCTATACAATCTATTTTTTTTATTATTTTTTCTTTTTTTTTTTTACTCGTTAGACTTTATAGCACTCAACATAGGGTGGGTCACAGCAGCCAATTCTGGGTGAAATGGTTACCAGGGACAGCTCCAGCAGCAGATGCTGCCAGGGATCCTAATATCCTGGTCCTGCACCAGTCCACCCTGCTGCCTGGAGAAGTTCAGCGGGTTCACAGAGCGGGACCTCTGCCAGGGCTTATGGTCTAGAGCTGTGTGTTTGTGGTCATGTTTCTATGATTTTAATGGTTTCTTTTCAGACAAATTGTGCAGGATTTCTCCACGAGAGAGAAACACAATCAAATGTGGTGCTCATCCTCCTTACAAAGATGTTCAGAAAGTCTGAGGAATTTATCTAATTAATTCTTAACATGTGGATTCTTTTAATTTGCTATCTAGAAAGCAAAACAGAGTGCAGGACACTACTGCAGTGCAGCTTGTTAAGCAATAATGCATTTTTGTTTCCAAAAGTCACACTTGATAACAAACAATAGTCATAAGCATAGATGACTGTGGATTCTATGAGCTAATGTCTCGTTGTCAGGAACTTTTCCATTAAGGCTTAGAATGATGTTTAACATATTCTTCCCATTATTGAGCTAAACTAAACATTGTATTAAACATGTATTTCCCAATTAATGTTACTGCTGTTTACTTTAACATGTGCATACATATGGAAGCAGACACGTGTACAAATGCATTTTGAATGTCAAAAGCACACCAATAGCATGGTCCACTCCCAGGGTCTAATGCTTTTTATCATTTCTTTTTTTAATGAAACCTGTCCTTACTCTTTTCTGACCATACAGTTAGAACAAGATTCTTGAAACAAACATGAAACACCAAAATTACATGTTCTTTCTTATTAAACAGTGTATGACTGAATGATTGAAAAGGTAGATTTCTTTACCTAGGAAAAAAAATGCTGCTGCGGATGATCAACAAAATTTATGTACCGTATATTTTTCTACTCAAAATTCAAAAGTTTTGGTGTATAGCAAATACTTGAATGGCTTATCACGTCCTGTGTATGTGACAGCTTTAAGACAGCTTCAGTTTTAAGCCTTTGTGCTTTGTTTCTGGCATTATGTATAACTTACTTAGTATTTCAAAGCTGGATATAGAATCATAGAATCATAGAATCATATATACTTACATTTAGATTTCAGGAAAGGGCAGGACAGGTTGTTTGCTTTTCACTTTAAGAGACCTAGATTTTCTGACTGTTAGGCCTGTTGTTACTTTGTTGATTTTATGTTGGTCCCTAGGGGGAAAAGAAAGCTTGTAACAAATGTATGAGCACACTATATAAATATGTATATTTTTTTTTTTTTCTTCAGAAATATTAAGGAATATTGACCAAGAACTTCAAACACTGGGGCCTAACGTAGTCTTTTAACTCCATATTCAGGCTTCTTATTCAAGGTCTACTGTTCAGAAGTATGAAAACCTGGCAACTCATTCACTTGAGTAGCCTGTTTATTTACTCAACGCTTGTAAAAACTTACGTAGCAGTTTGAATATGGACTAAAAATCTGAATGTTTGGTGGTTTTGTTGGCAATCCTGTAATAATTATGCTGTAAATCAAAATATGGGTTTAGATTTCAGGAAAAGTGCCTTGAGCCTTGTTCCCACCCTTCTTCAGGGACACTGCATAGCTTTTCCAGATTACTAGGTATAACATTTTGAGTTTGAAGGACAGCTGAAAACCCTTTACCTAATCTCATCTTTCTCCATGTGTTTTACACCATGAAAATGTACATAGAAACCCTTCATGAAATATGCAACGTAAAGTCTAATGTTTCCAAAAGGCTTGTATTGATAAAATGTTCTTGGAATCACCATTCAAAGACCCAAGTATGACTGCACTTGTTATGTGAGGGTGCTAACAGAAGAAGCCACAGGCAATGCTAATGTCCTATATAAATATAAAATATCCTTGTCTATTTTATAGGCTAATCACTCTCAGGCAATTGCTACCAAGTCATATGTACTTCACCTGACCCAAATCCCACTGACATGACTGGGAAGAGTCTCTGTGATTTGGTGGACTCAGCTGTCATTGAGATATTTAGGGTTCTGTGTGATAAAGTCTTGGAGGGTGACTTCTGGAGACCTGTGGTCCTGCTGGATTGTGGGCACACACTTGAGTGGTTTGCTAGCTAAGAGCTAGGGAGGGCACAGCACCCCTCTGCATAGCCCCTGTCCTCAGCTGCTGACAACATGCTCCATTTGCTGCTGACAACATGCTCCATTTGCTGCTCAGTGTCCATGTGCATGAACCCATGACCTACCAGAAAAACAGCTTTTTGATAAGCAGGGTGATCTTCTTCACATGCTGATTGGCTTTGTGGTTGAAAATTGAAATATTTTTCATAAGATCTTCGTTGCCTGTGTTTTTACTTTCTAGAGCTACTGGTTTCCCAGGAGTCAGAGTAACTCCAAAGAGACAAACACACCGAAAGGTATCTCTCCATTTACTTGAAGCATTTTATCAGCCAGAGCAAAATGAAAAATCAAGAATAGTGGCTCCTAACCTCTGCACAGCTGAGCTTCAGCAGTGCCATGTACCCCAGGACAATGACAGAAACCATTCCTAAGAGGCAACTTGAGCATTAGTTTTCCTGACTGGCAGTTTCATTTCATTGCTCTGCTTTCAAGAATTACTTCATGCAAAGCTGTAGCTGAAAGGAGATGGGAGAACTTATTTTCTGTGAAATAAATCTTCAAATATAGTAAAGAGGCATGCATTCTCCTCTCCCTCCCACTCTGCTGCCTGCAGGTATTAACTGGGTGTGGAAAACAAGATTTTCTGTTTGCAATTCAAGTGCAGAAAGGTGAAAGCAGAAAGCAGAAAATCACTGTATTCTCTCTCTTAACACAGAAACACCATGTTAATTTGAGCAGTCACATAAACATAACTTCTATTTTAACCATATACTTAAGTCCTACTGATTCAATATTAACTCCAAATGCAAGACTTTTGTGGAACGAGGTTTGCATTGAACTGGATCCGCTTAATCAAACATTTCAACCTGGTGTTTGAGGAACAAAAGAGGAATCTGGTCAATTGCTGCAAATGCCTCTGTACCAAAATCACTGCTGTACTCATTGTTTGTGCTATTTTCTAGTGAATTTTTTAAATTTTTATGAGAGAGAACTATTGTGAAATAGAAGGCTGCTCTCAAGAAAAGTCACAGGAATGTGTACACATAATTACATGTTTTGAAAGTAGCATGCTACATAGGATTTCCTAAACTGTACCAGAAAACAGTAACATCCTGGAACTGGCATTTGCAACTTCAAATACCATCTTTCCAAGTACAATTAGTGTCCTTGAAAATGCTTCAGTATCAAATTTGGGACTCACCTCTGACAAGCCAATCCATAAACTCTACATTTTTTTCCCCCCATGTGTTATTTCCATTTCTAGTGTTCCAGGGATGACAGCTGTGATATTTAAAGCTAAGAAATAGTAAATTGAAATAGCATGTTCTAACATATTTGTAACTTTTAATTACAACATACATAAATTGCTTTCATTTGTAAGTCACTCTTTTCTCCTGACATTTTTCTTTTTTTGCTTAGAGCAGTTACGATTCCCATCCTCCTTTAAACAAAATACACAAATAATTTTACATAACTGCAGCTTCCCTGTAGTCACACACCAAAATAGAGGGTAGAGGATATGAAAATTACTTATGACAGATGAGTCACATTAATATTTTGTTCAAAGCCATGAGAAAAAATGAGACACAAGGGGTAGGAATCAGAATAGATCAAAACCCTTAGTGCTTTATGATCCAAACCCACAACTATCTATTGAGGTGCAAAATGTTCTTTTTTCAAATAGAGTGTGAGAAAAACACAGAGAGTTTTGTACTGCAAATGCTGGCAGCACACGATGTTGCAATTATTCTCAATATTTTGAGATACTTGAAACATAACCAAAACTTTAAGCCACAGTGAGGTAAAAGCATTTTTATAGTCCTTCACAAAAAAAAACAAACAACAAAACCAAACCCCCAAAAACCCCCACAACATTGAGTTTGTCACAGTTGCTTCAGAAATGGTGTGCCAAGTTTCTACCAGTGACTGATAATAAAAACAGAAGGGAGGGATGTCATGACATCCTCTTGCCTTTTTTTTTCTTTTTTCCAGCATAGTGAATTCAGAATGATTCAGATATTACTCCTGTTAGCTTTATCAGATTTGTGTGCTGCTAAAGAAATCTTGTATATTCTGTCTTTGAAAAGAATCATTCTAATTGCCTTTTATAGTACTTCACTATTTTAGTGCATGTGGCTAACTTAGTCTGGATATGAATCGTTATCTTGCTTCCTAGTTAGAGGACAGTAAATAGGATCCGTCACACTGGGTACATCCCATTAGCTTGGGGCTGTGTTTTGGATTTGTGCTGAAAACAGTGTTGATCATTCAGGGATGTTTTAGTTACTGCTGAGCAGTGCTTGTACAGAGCCAAGGCTTTTTCTGCCTCTCACCCCACCAGTGAGTGGCTGGGGGTGCACAAATAGTTGGGAGGTGACACAGCCAGGACAGCTGACCCCAACTGACCATATGATATCATGCTCAGCATATAAAGCTGGGGGAAGATGAAGGAATATGGGGATGTTCAGAGTGATGGTGTTTGTCATCCCAAGTCACCATTACATGTGATGGAGTGCTGCTTTTGTGAAGATGGCTGAATACCTGCCTGCCAATGGGAAGTGGTGAATGAATGCCTGGTTTTGCTCTGGTTACGCATGCAGGTTTTGCTTTACCTGTCAAACTGTCTTTATCTCAACCCACGAGTTTTCTAACTTCTACCCTTCTGATTTTCTTCCTGTCCCACCAGCAGGGGAGTGAGCAGTTTTAGTTTGCCATGCATGTGTGAGGTGTGAGGTGCTTGCTTTGAGGTAAACACAGAAAGTGGGTAATGGCAGACCACTTCTTTAGTGATACTCAAACTATCACAAGTGTTTCTTGTTAATAGTGGCTTATAACTGTGATAAGCTTCTCAGGCTTTTCAGCCAAATCAACTCCTACAAAAACACCTCCCCAGAAAAAGTTTGTAGGAGCATGCTGAACTGTAATTAAAGAGTAGGCCTCCAAGTGCCAAGAAGATTATGGGGAGGTATTATTGGTCCAGACAGAAATTTTGCCAGGCCTTCAGGACAGAATTATGTATCACTGTGTGTTTCTCTCTGGTATGTTCCTACACCATGAACTTGGACAGAATTTCAAATTTATGATGAAATCTAAGCTCTGTTAAGTCTGCTGAATTTCTGTCTTGAAATTTTTCCTGATTCTAATTAATACATACAAAGATTTGCTAGTGCCAGCCAAGACTAGCTATTTCTGGGAGAGGTACCTGTAAAAGTATAAAGTGCATGGTATAACTTTATAGTCAGGTTATTTGTGCCTGCCTCTTAAAAACCAAAAAAACAAAAAAGAAAAGTAAACTTTCCAGTTCCTTACTGCTGCCAATCTCAACAAACCAAATCTTTATCCATCCTGCAATTTTTAGCAGCTTAGTCTCATGTTATAAGGAAAAATGAAGTGAAATGCACATTTTTAATATCAACTAATAAAAAGTCAGAACACATAACTCACTAATATAGGGTGCAATGACCAATGTGCTCTATTTACCACAGGTATAGGTAAGTGTTCCTTATCCAGATTGGCACCAGCCAATTTTTGCTGTTTTCTGTATTTGTTCGGCTAAACTCTCTGAACCACACCATATTCTTTAATGTAATTTACCTTAAAAAATGATAGCCATAAGGACTATGCTAACTTCTGGATAATCTATTTGAAAGAATTGTTACAATATAAATGTAAATATAAGTATAATGAAATATCAGAGCAAAGAACAACTTTCACTGGCATCTGCCTACTCTGCATAGGCAGAAACATACAAAGAAAAGTAGATTCTATCATCCATTGCATCCATTCTATCATCCATCATTGTCTGCTGATAGCAGACAACAAACAGAATATTTAATACTCTACCTCTTCGATCTTTGGCGAATGGAAAAGATGAAAGAAAAATAAATTGCCAAATAGTTTCTACGGTAGCATTACAGAATCTCACATCATAAAAAAGTAAAAACTTTTCTGTTCAAGTCTCTAAAGCACTGAGCTGAAAAGTAATTAAACATGTATCTCATTTAATTTTGAGAGTAATGAAGTATTATACATTGAGTTGTGAACAGGATTAGTTACTTTGCTGAAGCAGGGGCTTAAATTAAACTGGTGGAAATATTGATTACAGAAAAGTGTGTGTGTGGCTTTTTATCATAATTTTTCTCAAGTAAAATCTAAGCAATGAAATATACTCAAACAGATGTGTGCTTTCTACTCAGGGATGAGGATATGAAAAGGAGCATGGTCTATTATTATTAATAAAAAAGTAGAAATGTTATATTTGTATGTTTTATCATAAAGCAAAATGCTTCTAGGTTTATAGACAAAAAGTACAGAGAATATGTTCAAAATGCCACCCTTGGAAGTAAAATGCCTCTGTGGATTGTAAAGTATGATCTCCCATCATCTCCTTAGGGATTCATGCTGTTTGTTGTCCATTCCTTTTAAGGCAAGATTTTAGGAGTTTCCCATTACAGGCAAGCAGGAGAATTCCTCTCCATGGTAATACAGTACCCAATAAGCTTATGCCAGTGGCTTATTTAGTCATCATTACAGTAGTACCTAAATATTCACATATTTATCTTCCCAGTACCTTGTGAGGTACAGAAGAGATACTGCTCCTATTTTGTGGCTGGAATGAGGCTAAATCCCCCCCCCCTCAAGGTTGGCCAGGAGGTGTATGAGGTGTGGGACATAAGAAGGAAGTATTCCCTGCCTCAGGGTAGTGCCTTAGTCAGTGGATCAGTCTTCTTTTGTACAGGAATATGAAGCCTTCTACAGGGCCAGCAGCAGAATCACTGCCTGTGTGTTTGAAGAAATTATGACACTATTTCTCTTGGGATCTGCCCTGTGAGCTCCACTAGATCTCATGTTCCCCTGTCCCTTGCCTCTCTAACCTCAAAAAGCATTGCCTGCACTTTTCCAAGTATTGAATTATTTTTATCCCACGAATCTTAGTTAATTCAAATTTACAGTACATGCTGTATTTCTACCATGATTGGAATTTCTATTCCAAAATTTCATCACTTGATGTGGTTATATAGGTGGTATTTATATATGTGACTGTACTAGACCCCCAGCTGTACTGCTATGCAAGTTAAAGGCTTTAAAAAGACAGCAGTTATGAGTGTGTGACAAGTCAGAAATGATGCTTAGATGTCACGTATGAGTAATGAAATAAACATTTCAAATGCCATTGAATATATTTAATTAATAAAATGGTCTGGTAAAAATGAAAACTAATGACTTTAAAAAAAGCATTTAAAGATTTTTTCAAATTTGTGCAGTAAGAGACAGCACAAATACTGCAAATTACAGTAAGTACTTTGACTTAGCTGGGGTCCTAAAGACAGCCTAGACACAGAAAGAATATTGGGATGGAAATATAACTAAGCAGAGCTTCTGGAAATAATTCAGCTATAAAAAGCCACAGGAGTCCAGGCTTTGATGAATTCCTGAGACCATTCTATAAAGAATAAAAAGATATATTAATGTTAATTCTAAGGAAAGATACCTTGTATGACACTACATTCTGGCCCGCAGACTGGAAATAATCTTCCCAAGTATAAATCAGATGTATCACTTTAGATTAATAAAGAACAAGTTCATAATGATGTTAGTTCATTGACTTAATTTTACATTTTCATAAATACAGAACTAAGTCTAATGTTTGCCTTTTCTGGAGGTGGCAAAAGGGATTTTGATAGAGTGGGACGGGTTGGCTACATCCAAACTGTTCTCCATACTGTAGCTATCTGAATGTGGCAATAGCACTTCTCTGTTCTGGAGTTTATACCGGAATTAGCACTAAAATCAAATTAGCTTGCATACAGGAGAACAACTCCCTCTTTTTATATTCCTGGTATTTTAATCTTAAGTAATTTGAAATTATATGTCAGTAATAAAAACATTTTCTAGGTAAGTTCCACCTTTCTTCCAGATGACATCAGTGTGACACCACAAAGTGATCAATAGAGTTGTAACTTCCAAGTTGGATCTACCATTATGTGTAGATAATTTACATGGTTTTAAGATTTCACAGTATCACCTACATGGTAGATCCTATTCTAAGGCTGAAAAGAAAGATAGAGGTAAATTGGGCAGAATGCGTAAAGATATGTAGTCAGCTTATCTTCAGCAGCTTACGAGCATATGAAAAAATGTCTTGTTACATAAAGGATCCAGTTTCTACAGGAGTCATATCAGCCAGCAGGCAAGTCTTTTAACAACTCTGTCTTAATTTCTCTCCATCTGTAACTATATTAACATTTAACTACCTCATAGTGGAAGCTGGAAGAGCTTAGTTAACATGTGTAGTTACTGAAAGCTCATGAGTTGAAAGCTGCACTAGAGGTCCAGAATAGTTGTTTATATTGTTATTTCTATACCCAGATGATTTGCTCACATGTCTGCAGGATGCCAGTATAGGAACCTACTGGATGCAATGCAGTATTGGACAGTTCACCAAATGAGAAGCTCAGCAGCATAAACATTAGTTCTAACAGGCAGGGTGCTTTGAAAGATCCACCCATCTTAAGGCTTTATTGCAACTCTTTGGCTGTACATAATACAGATCAGCTTCAATTTATGATTTTATTAGCTCCAAAGCCACTAAGGAACAGAGAGCTAGAGTCTGGAATAGAGCTGGGAATTCATTCCAGCAGCATGCAATCTCATTTGGGCAGATGTCACAGCCTCCACCTTGGACTGGAAGCTCAGTGTGAGCCAGCAGAAAATACATTTTTAATATGATGGATAATAAGGCAAATGCTGTTCTTTGGAACTACTAGCAAAGACAACTGCTGACAGCTGGCATTAAAAGCAATGGCACCTGCTATAGACACATTGCAGAGGGAGAATCGAAATCTGATCCTTGCCAAGTCAAGGGAAGATTTTCTATTGACTTCAAACATGCCAGAATTTATCTCACATAGATTAATAATTCATACATGTATCTACAAGGTTATGGGTAGTTTATGAAGCTTTTATATACAGGCAGATGTTCATAGTGTCAAGGGGAGATACCAAAGGAATATTAGTGTAATAAACACCTAGTAGAAAAAAATAGATAGGTCACACCTTCTGCTAAAAATTAGTTGATTCCAGAGTTTGAACATCTCATGCAAAGGCCATAAAACAGACCATTCAGTGGCTTTGGTGGCTGGTGAAAAGCACTTTTTAATGCTGAGATGGTTTGTAACTTCTAGTGGCAGGACATTGTCCAAGAATCTGGGGAATAGAAAGAATTACTGTACATACTATGAATCACTTTATGAAGTAAAGAAATTGGCTCTCTCCTTTTTAAACTTATGCAAATCCATGAGCTTTGATAGAGATCAAAAATAATATGTCCAAAGCAAGCTCTCTCTGAGGAGAACCAGCTCTGTTTTCTGCTTGAGTATTTTGCTCAGTGTCTCTTTCTTACTCTGTATTTTTGTATTATCAATCTCCTGTGTCTACTTTCTTTTTCCTTGAAATTATATTAAAAAAAAAATAAATAAAGAAGCTTTTAATAACCTGCCAGTAAAATCTTTGCAGCTGAGTCTGCTAAAACACCCATGTTTATTCTCTAACGGGAGCAAATTTGCATGCAGGTTTTTGACTATGCTGAGAGAATGTTCCTGTTGAAGTAATTTTTTCCAGTAAAATCCCAGAGTGCTTGTTCAAGAGGCTGGTCTGACAGATGGACTTTCACAAACTGAAAAAATTTAGACTGACTGTATGCTTCCAGTGTATGTATTACTAGCACAGCACACAGACACGTGAGGCTTTTATGCAAAGCCTGGAGAAGAGCCTAATACCTTGTTTCAAACCATGCACAGTCAGCCATTTATCTGCAGCAACAGGCAGCCAATCTGCCTTAACATACTATGGACCACAGACAAGAAAACCAATGAGAAAACACTGTCGGGCTGTTCCTACTTAAACTCCTTGCAGAAGAGTGTCTGGTTGCTTCAGTGTGGTATAATTTACACCCTGGTAAAACATAATTGTCTACCCTTGAGAATACAAGCCTGAAAGGTTCAGGTGGAAGTCATGCAACTCCCCTCTTGCAGAAGGGTCAGCAGCAAAGATTCGCCCTCCTTCAGGACTCAAAACTGTCAATACCTTCTGTGCATGACTATGGCATTTAGGTTCCCTCAGGCTGAAGATGGAGAGATGCAGTATCTGCTCTACTTTTATTAAAATCCTGGTTTTGGATGAACCAGGCAATACCATAGTACTTACAATGTACTTCCATTTTGGTGACCAAAACAGAATGAAAACTTATGTTCACCTGAGGAACAGAAACTGAGTTGACCTTGAAAATTGTTTCCACTATGACTGTGGAATGATCTCATCATTCAACAAAGGCACTAAACTAAATAATCTTTGTTGCTGTGATTCCTCAGGAAATGCAGCAGCTGCTGTCCTGTCACAATGAATGTAGGACAGATGAATTCACCAGTCCAGTTTCACAGAAAAGGTTGTGGGTTATCTACTGCTGTTTAGGAAAACATAGTATGGTGTTTTGTAGACCATAAAAAAGGACAGGATAACCCTGTGGCTTCTGTTTTCTTCCCCTAATGTAATTGGTGGTGGTGGACAGCCAGGTTTTAAAAGGTGACAGTGTTTTAAAGGAAAGTGTAACTATAATCGTCGCTTTGCAACACGCTTTACATTGCATGTACAGGTAATGGTTCCACCTGCTCTTAGCTGGTGCAATCACATCACATGTCATAATGTCTTTTAAGTTTCAATAAGTACACTGTTTAATTTTTTTCTGCTTTATAGTATTTTCTTCCTAAATCTGCTTCTAGATCCTGTAATACTCTTAACATATCTGCAAATCTACTACAGTAGTTACTTTATTTAAATAACAAGACTCCCCCTTTACTGAGGAATTAAGCAACCTTTGTTGGCAGCAGTCTGGCAGGGTGCTTAATTCTGAAAAGGTGCAAAACCCAGGCTAAACTATTGAAAGAATGTTTCAAAAAATCAGAACTGAAGGTTTACTATGTTGCAGAGCAAATAAACTTACATGAGCTCTTTAAAGCAGACCTCATTGTTCAAGGGGTCTGAGGCAGCTGTTGCTTTCTCAGCAGAAATTCTTGTGGTTCAGTTTGAACTAGTCCTCTGACTTTTTCATTGCGTAAAGTGATATCAGCAGCAAACTCTTGTGCTCCATGTGAATAAGAAAGCATTCTACAGTATTTTAAGTAAATCTCACTTTACAGCAGAAAACTATCAGCATTGCTTACAGTATTTTTATGGTAGATATTGGATCTTACATTGAACTGCAAGGCTACCAAGTTGAAAATCTTCGGTAAATAGAGCTTTTTTAAAGGGACAAAATGGACATCTCAGCTCAGCCATATCTTAGGAATCTATTGATAATTCTGGGGATTAGAGCTCACAGTATCTACTGCTAATCTTCTAAGATATTTCTTTGAACTGATATGCTGTAGCATTTGATCTTGGTGCCAGTGACAATGCAATTTTACAAAAACACATCTTGAAGACATTTGGTCAGGAGACTTAAAAGATACACATAGTGTATTTCACTGCATGCAATGTATCTGTCCTGTAGGGTAATGTGACGTGGTCTGTTCTCCCACCTATCTCCAGCATCTTGTTATGTTGCAACAACAATGTATCAGACCACCAGGAAAAAGGCAGCATGGTTTCTGCAAAGGTAGCACAGGTAAGAACATATATACTGTGGCCTATGCAGTGGGGCTGAAGATAGATCCGCAGGCAGTCAAGAATGAACAAGGACACTTACCAAGCCAAAAGATTATCATAGAAGCTAAAGGACACATTTGGCTAAGAAGCAGTGTAGAGAAGAATGCTGCAAAAAACATCTGCATCAGCCTAAGAGAAAAAGAAAAGAAAGAGATAAAGTGATGGGGCAAGAAGACAAAAATTGGAATCTCTCAAGGAAAATATTGGAAGCCTCATGCCTCAAGGTAAAAAGAGCCATTTCTGCTAAAACATTAGGAAGTGACATGGGGAAATTATCCCTATTTGGCCTAAGTGATCTGCTTAGTGTTTTGCATTTCTGTATCCTACGCATGGATGCTGTTGCTTCTCTCAGCCTGAGATGAAGAACTCATGAAAGAACTTGAGGAGTGATCAGTATAATCCACCATGAGCAAGAGGCACAAGATCAGTCTAGGTCTTATGAATTGTTACTGCTCAGGTCTATTTGGAGACAAATAGCTTTGCTCAGAGATATCTCATTACTACTCAGTCAGTGGAAAAGCCTATGAATTGACATTATAACAACAAATGTGTGTAAAGGTGGAAGTAGCCCACTGAAAGGAGCATTAGCAGGTGAGACTGCTGTTTTCAAGTCAGGGTTTAGAAACAGTTCCAGGTGGGTATCACTTCATTTGGGAGCATGCTGAAGTTCCACATCTGGAGAAAATTAAATGATGTCTCTATTCTCAACAAAATAAAATGCCTGTCACAGACAATTTTGTACTAATTCTGTGTAGAGCTGAAGAACCATTAGCTTACAGCCACAAAACTTTCTAGGGTAAGTATAAATAAATTCTGTTACTACAATTTCAGAGTTAGGAAAACAAAGGAAAGTGGAAAGAATTGTTTGCCTGAAGGTTCCCAGTAAGTCACTGGCAGTGCCAAGCTTCAGGTCTCATGACTTGTTGCTCACCAATGCGTAGAGGCAGGCATCTCTGTGCAGAGATGTTAGCAGCCCAATCTCATTCCCACTTACTTGTTAGAAAAAGTCCAATTTATCTCAATTCATATTCAATTTCGTAACTTGGCTTAGGTCACAACTAGACACTAAGTAATGAATTATGATGAGTTGTTTGTTTGTTTTTTTTTTTTTATTGTTCCATTTCATACTAAAAAGCTGACTCAAACTTTATGTTTACTATAAAGTGTGGGTAAACAAATGCATATATGTATCAGTTCAGTATTCATGCAAAAATGTCTCAGCTTTTTAATTTTTCAAGAATTTGAGTAAATCCCTTATTTGTTGATATGCTGATCAGTCTCTCATTACCAATGTTTATACAAAGAGAATACAAATAGATTACCTGTATCATTAAGTAATAATATGTACGCCACTAAAATAATTTTGAAGGTGCAGTAATTTGGAATATTTATACCATTCCTAGTTTCCCATGAATTTAGTTTAAATTAAAAGAAAATCCTTAAACCTTAGTTGCCTTTCTTAATCCTTTCCAAAAAATGAAAGCCTCCCTTTGAAGAGCTGGTGGTGTCAGATGTTAGGGAGTTAAGCTGAGCATCTTTGGTTTAAAGTTGTTAATGTCTATCTCATCTGGTCTCTCCTATCATCTTCAATTTGTCAACAGTGTGTAGTAATATGCTTGATTCATTAGAAGTGAAAAAAGGACAGTGAAAGCAAGAAATACGTCAGTTAAGCCCCACAAGTATTAAGTCACCTCAACTTGTTTGTCTGGTAAAAACTGGCCTCTCATTGGGTGAATTGAGGCCAGCTTGATTCACCACCAAAATGTGAATCTGGAACTGACATTGAATTTGCAGATGTGCATAAAAGCAATCCCTTGAGTTCTGAAATAATGGACTTTAAGGAGAGGCAGGAAAAATGTAAACAGCGTTGTTAAGCAGACTGAAGTTAATCAGTTACTGTCATTACTACTGAAATCAGTCTCAGTTTGACATCATGTTGATTTTCTAATTAGGTAGTCTAAATAAAGATTTTATTTTTTTTTTTCAATTCACTTAGATCATACAAATGCAGGACATTTCTGAACAATCTTCTTGCTTATAAACAACAAAAGGAAGTGATATCATACATGAGATTAATAGCTGAGGAGTGAAGCTTTCATGTATGCAAAAATTTTAATTTTAGAGCTTTCAGGGGAGAATGAGGTATAAACACTGAAAGAAAAACAGCATGAGTTGGAGTGAAGAGTGCTGAAAGTATCAGGCATATATTGAAAACACCAAGCATGTAATTACATGGTGTGCTTGTAGAAAGGGATCTCTAATTGTAAGTTTAGGCTTTTGGAAGCAATCATAAAAACAATGCTGCAGTGAAAAAAAGGACACTGTCTTTCTTTTTTTGCCTCTCTGTTTATGTAGGCTGCCATCCAGAGCTGTCAAAGAACTAAGCTCTCTTAGTAGAGCTTTTCCAGGTGTTTTCTGTCTAGTGGAAGTGTATATACAGGCTGATTCAGAAGTACAGTGACTACAATTGAATTACCAATGTTCAAATTCATTTATGCTTCCGTTCTCTGGTATTCTGTTGAGCCGCAGAGCATCTTTTGGGTCAGCATCAGCCCTTCTAATGGAAGTGATGTGCTTTACATGTCAACACAGACTAACTTATCTGGCTCATATTTTCTTTCTTGGAATGCAAGACTTAAAATAGATGGCATTGTAATACTTGGCTACCATTTAAAGGCTCATCTACTGATGCCTGATGGAAACATTTTTAAACACTCCATTTAGAGATAATTTTGATCATATGTTATATGTTTCTTCTACTCCCTTTTCTCCATCTTCAATCAGCAGGAAAATAGAAGGCTTTTATCTGATTAAGATTTCAGTCTTTATGATGCTGTCACAAACACAAAATTGCAACCTGTGTTTTTAAAAGCAGTGAATATTTGTGTCTCACCTTCCTTATTGGTTTGGGTTTTTTTTTAACAGTAACTCTAGTATAACACCTGATACATATGATGATGACATGACAGTTTTGAAAAGCATCTAATCCTCAATTTGAGACACTTCAAGGCAATCTTCTTGTCAGAAATGGGTGGTCAGCACTTGATGAAGGCTGGCCTTGCTGTGCTGTCTCCAGTTGGCAACTTGGAAAGCCAAATATCCAAAATCACTCTCTCCTTTGAATGTGTATTCTAGTCATCTGATATGTGTGGAATTCGAAGCAGCTAAATTTGTGCCCACAAACTGTGAATAACTGACTGCAAGAACAAAAATGGAGATCAGTTTTATACATTATCACTGATTATTCAAATGAAACATTAGTTACAATTTGAGGTCTGAAACTAACCTAAATAAAAGATTGTTAAGGAACTCTGTAAACGTAATTCTGTGTTTAACAAATGCAATCAGTTTTATTATCACTGTTACCAAGATTGTGGCAAATGGTGGCTAATTATGGAGATTAGCCAACAGAAAAATACTGTCTTGAGTTAAAAAAACTAGGTAAAACTATGATGGGTAAAGCGATATGGGTAAAGCAAAAGAGAAAGGAGTCAAATCTAAAGTAAATAGGGTACAGTTAGTCTCTGAACTTTTTGCTTTTTTTTTTAACAATTCTTCTAAAAATGTTTGTGTTTGTCTAGTAATTCCTCTAAAAGCTCTTCCATTATTCACAGTGCTGCCTATCATGTTGGCAAATACATTATTTGCGCCCTGAGGTGTGTTATAAAGGACTTTGTATATTTAATCCATGGAGTGGGAAAAACAAAACTTGTGATGCCTAAAAAAATAACACAAAGAAACATAACATCAGTTATGGGTACCTCTCAGCAACCTCAAACTAATGTTGAATTGGTATCACCTCCTCCCAATCAACATGCGTCTGGTGTGTGTATCTCAGTGTTGGTCTTCAGCCCACACAATGACTGCTTGTTTGCCTCATATTTACAAATTCCTTAAAAACATGATACCTAGAGCTTAACCAAGGAGCTTTGACCAATATTTTCCAAATGTCATTGCCTAAAGTCTGCAATCTTTCCAGAGATGCTGAGCTTCAAAACTTTTAGAGACTTGGAGAAAGAATTGTTGTTGCTCAGCATTTTTTGGCTAAGTAGGTAGTCAGTATTTATGCATTAGGGTTAGGGGCTAGATATTACAACACTAAGCCACAAAGTTTCTATTGTATGCATACAAGTAAGGTGACTGTTTAGGATATATTAATGATCTATTATGATTATGATAACAGTAATACTCTATGGACATATTATCAGTGGATAAAAGGCTAGTTCATCTTGCAAGTATTTTTCATTTTGACTGTCTTTGGAGGAAATGGTAGGTGCTAATTACCAGTCAGGAATGAATTCATGCATAAGGACAGGAATCCTCTAGAGCTAGCATGATTTCATTTGTGGTGTCAGAAGGAGTGATTGGTAGTGTCCTGGCCTTAGGCCTGCTGACTTGGAAGAGTTCTTGTATTACCTAAAGAGAACATCCTCTCAAAGTCACAAAGTAGGAGTAAGCACCTTGGAATAGTCTTTCTTCAGACATAGATTCTTATTTTCAGTCAACTTCACTAATCTCCTAATTAGTTTGTCTTTCATATTCTACCAGTAAAGCGGTCCCATCACAGGGAAAAGTTCTAGAAGACATGTATGAAGTTTAGGACCTCCCATGCTTAGGTATGTCCTGAGTTCGGTATAGCAGCTCAGAGGTGGTTTTCAGGATTGCTGTTTCAGTCAAAAGCATTCATGTTGCATCTAAGCCTCATTTTATTCTCTGATAGGCAAATGAACAACTTTATGTAAGATAACCTGACACTTTTATTTACAATGCCTATTCAAATATACTTTTATCTACTCCTATCTTTCAAAAATAAAATCAAAGGTAATTATTCCTCTTTTTCTTTTTTTATTTTTTCTGAGAGAGAAAGCTTATGTTTACTGCTGTGTTTGAACTTGTACAGCATTTGAAAAATACTAAAAAATTGTTCTTGATACTGAATATAGTAACAAAAACAGCCCATGAAAAGCAAAGATGCAGGAAGAAACTTAGTATTGTGGTGATAGAAAACACTTGCTAACTCCTCAGTGCAAACCTAAGCCTTTGTAATGAGGTACACCTGGTCTCACTTAACCCTACCCACAGCTGATGTTCTATGGTAGGTTGCCTTCTCTCTGTTAAAGTGATTTGGAAGCCTGATGCTGTAGGGTTGTTTGTATTTCTATGTAAATACGTTTTAATCTAAAAGATCTGGGTTCTTTTTGTTTGTTTTTCTGTTTTTAAATGCAAAAAAATCACGTAGTCTCTTGAGAACCTCTAGCTCTTACTGAAAAATACCGTATCTGAATACTGGCAAGACTGTTATGAGATTTTTTTTTTCCTCCGCTATCCTTTTTTTGTGGCTTTCTCTTCATTATTGGTAAGACCAAGCAGCTACAGCCCTGGTGGGGCCATCTTGGAGCTGGCTGAGCTTGCTATGCCTCCTCCATCCAAGTGGTAAGTGCTGTTGATTCCTGCTATATTTTTTTTTGCATTTTTTTTCTCCCTGTGTCATTCTCAAGGAGACAGTAAGAATGGAAATATGAATTTCTGAACCAGAAGGAATCCTAAGGCTTTTGAAGTGGGTTTGTATTTGTTTTTTAAGTGTAATTCTTCTGGGGAAAAGTAATAATGAGTGCACATATACATAAAAATGGTTCTAAAGATCCATGCTGCTAGCATTTTCTGCCATACCACAGTTTGAAAAAAACCCCACTAACTGAGGAAAGATTTTCTTTTAATACTTGGAGATATATACTGTATCTCTGTGCCTATGGAATGAACTTCTTTAGTTACTAAGTACTTGGATGTGTATGAATAAAAGGGAATGAAAAAAACAAATTTATTTGCTTGAATTTAAAAATGTCTTCAAATCTATCAGGATTTATTTTCAGGTTTTAAAAAATGATGATAGTTAACACACCACCCCACCCCCCACCCCCCTTTTTCTGTATCTTTAGCCTGCTAAAAAGTTCTGTGACTTTGTTGGGTTTTGGCTGTGGGTTCATTTTTCTTTTGGGGGTGGGGGTTGAGGGGAGGGGGGAGTGGGTCAGGGAGAGCAATTAACCATTTCTGAATTTACTTGCCAACTTTTCTGTTCTCTATACCATGCACACATACATGTATAGAGTTCCCCCCCCCCACTCTGTACGTGTTAATAAAATGAAGGTGGAGATGTTACGAAGGTATTGCTTAGCTCCCCATCTCCTGGAATCAGGGGATTACATTGAAATTTTACATCAAATTTAGTAAATTTGCTTATGAACCTCACATTTCAGGAAGGCCTGAAACAACCCTGAAAAATATGAACTATAAGCCAAATGCAATAGTTTTTGAGTAGGTTAGAACAACAGCTTTGAAAATGATCAACAGGTTTATAAATTTTGGTGACATATAAATGCCACAAACATTACCAGTGCCATTTCTGCAGGAGATTGTAGAG